>NW_027507686.1:218052055-218177055 GCF_037356315.1 Lithobates pipiens | reverse complement strand
ATATACACATGGGAGGTGAGGATTCTACCCCATCAGACTGAACTGTGCAGCAAAGTTTATTGTAGGAGGCTAGGCAATGTTAAATTATTATTATTATACAGAATTTATATAGCGCCAACGGTTTGTGCAGTGCTTTACAACATGAGGGCAGACAGCACAGTTACAATACAATTCAAAACAGGAGGAATCAGAGGGAATCAGAGGGCCTTGCTCGTTAGAGCTTACAATTTAGTAGATGAGAATTCACCTATTAATTCAGGGGCCTGAGGTGTTAAATGTCTGTCACACCTCACCTGCTTTATACAACACTTTAAAGCTTATTAGTGATGGAGATTAGCAAACATAAACCCACATCACGATGGATTCCATTTTTGGTTGTTACAGGCATGTATAATGTAAAATGTTAGTGGGTTTTCCATACTACTTTTCAGTACAGTGACCTCTTGCTTGCACAGTCTGCCCTGATCCCTTTTCGCCTAAAAAACAAACAAACAAAAAAACTGTTAAAGCCTAAAGCCCAAAGCCCATACACACGGGGCGAATGTCAGGAGATATCAGGCAGTTCAATAAAAACTGTCCGACATTCGGCCTGTGTGTGTGTTGGTTTGTCTGACAGAAGCAGTCAACGACTCCCGGTCAGTGTTCTCAGCCACTGGCAGAGAGTGCTGATTGGAGTGTTCTGGCAGGGGGTGTCCCACTGTAAGAACACAAAAGCTCAGTGGAGGAAATCACTGTACTAACTTCAGATGGTCCGACCAGAGCTGCCAGTTTTATATAGGCCAGCAGCACAAGCTGAAAGAGGGACCCGTAGATGACACTAAGGCTTGGTTCACACTACTGTGATGTGATTTTGACATGATTTGCAGTGCCATTATGTAGTGTGACTTTGATGTGACTTTAGTTGCATTTTGGATGTGGTTTGCATATTCTATGGGGCCAAATCTGACTGTAAATCACACCAAAGTAGCACAGGACCCTTTCCAAAAGTCGCTTTGCAGATGCGCTGCATTGATGTGAACAGGCACCATTAAAATAATATTTTTTCATTGTCATGTTATTCAGTGGGGCCAAGTCACACCTGAAATCATATCAGTGTGATCCAGGCCTAAATCTGCATTACAAGAGAACCTGGTTTCCTACAATCGCTTGAGTAGCCTTGTTGTTTCACTATAGCATTCTGATTATTATCAATGCTCATTTGCTAGGAAGAGGTTATATAGCATGCGTTTTGTATGCATATTTGTAGCACTCTGTATGTCTTGTATTGTTTCCCTGCAATTGTAATTAGTTTGTATAAGCAGCATTCTTGTTTAGTAAAGCATATTAATATACTACAGGGTTTTCCGTTTCCTTGCTTTACTGCCAAGCACCCGAAGCCCTTGTACACACGGTCGGACATTCCGACAACCAAATCCGTCGGATTTTGTCCAAAACTGTTGCATACACATGGTTGTCGGAAAATCCGATCATTCAGAACGTGATGACGTTATTTCATTACGATGGGACTACGTTCAGGCTAGTAGCCAATGGCTTTGATGTAGGAATTTGATCTGAGCATACGTGGCACTTTGTCCGATCGGAATTCTCTACACATGATCGGAGTATGTCCGATTGGAGCATTTTGTCTGAAAATTTTAGCAACAAGTTGGAAAACTTGGTCCGTCGGATACTCCAACGGAAACAGTCCGATGGAGACCACACACAGTCGGAATATCCGACAAAACGGTCCGATCAGACACATTCCGTTGGAATCTCCAACCGTGTGTACAAGGGCTTAAAGATACAAATAAATCACCAACATGCTTTAATGTATACATAATGTAATATATGGGATGCTGGACATTTGAAAGGTAATATAGCCATATATAATCAAGGCATAGATATATTTGTAACATGTATTTAGTTGATACAATATTCTTTAAGACCCTTTCACATTGAAGCAGGTTTCAGGCATTTTAAAGCTAGAATTAGCGCCTGTAAACTGCCTCCCATTCACTTCAATGGGTGCTTTCACACTCTACCATAGCTCCCAACTCTCCTTGATTTAGAGGGACTGGCCCTGATTTGGAGCAATGTCCCTCTGTCCCCCTCATTTGTCCCTCATTTTGATCTGATCTATATAGTTGTAAATAAAATGCACTTTTATCTATTATTATATATTTATAAGTGTAAAAAAAAAATAGCAAACATGTTATACTTACACTTCTGTGCAGTTGGTTTTGCACAGAGCAGCCTGGATCCTCCTCTTTTCAGGTCCCTCTTTGCTGCTCTTGGCCCCTCCCTCCTGTTGAGTGCCCCCACAGCAAACAGCTTGCTATGGGAGCACCCAGAGCCGATTCACAGCTTTTTGTCCATTCAGACACGGGGCCCTGCCCCCCTCTCCCCTGAATGGCTAACTGACTGACTTTGATTGACAGGTGCGGGAGCCAATGGCACCACTGCTGTGTCTCAGCCAATCAAAAGGAGAGTCCCGGATTGCTAAGACACTCATGGACATCGCTGGAGAGAGAAGGGGCTCAGGTAAGTGATTAGGGGGTGCTGGGGAGGGCTGGCTGCTACACACCGAAGGCTTTTTATCTTAATGCATATAATGCATTAAGATAAAAAAACTTTCTGCCTTTACAACTCCTTTAAGGTGAAAAACCTTGAGACTTTTCAACCCCTTTAAAAAGAGACTGCAACTTTTACCTATATTAAACTCAATGAGTTGTTTTACAAGATGGGGGTTTACATATATTTTAAAGAGGAAGTCAAGGCCATTAAAAAAACAAAAACAAAAAAAAATGCAACCGGCAAGGCAAAGGCATAATGAGCTAGTATGCATAGCATACTAGCTCACTCTGAATAACTTACCCGAGAACGAAGCCCCCGAAGCGGTCCTCCGTCTTCGCCGCTGCCATGTATCCCGGAGGGACTTCCGGGTCTCGCTGCTCCGGTGCTGTGATTCGCCGGAGCCACGATGACATCACTCCCGCGCATGCACACGGGAGCCGTCACAAGCGGCATATCGCCGTGATCTGCCGCCTACTCAGTGCGCCTGTCTTTTTGTAAATATCTGCTAAACGATATAGGTTTAGGAGATATTTCTTGGACCTACAGGTAAGCCCTACTCTAGGCTTACCTGTAGGTCAAAGTGGTTTGGAAGGGTTTACAACCACTTTAAATGCACTGGAAAGAAGTCTGGTCTCCAAACTGTCTATACTTACTAACAGGGGTGCCTGGATCAAAAGAGTGAACACAATTATAATGGCAGGTAAATATTTTACAAAAAGTTTTATTAATAATCAGTTGAACAGAAAGATTCAACAAGTGTATAGTTTCAATGTATAACAAACGAGTATAAGTCAAGTAGACGTACATATGCAAGCTTTACCACCTCACAGCATATAGCATTATGAAAAGGTACAATCAAAACAATTCTGGGTTCCTGCCACAATATACCATACGAAACCAGCCAACCGGCAGGTAAATATTTCTTATATAGGTATTTCAATTGTGTATTTTTTTTTAAAGTTCAGCTTTTTTTTTTAATATTCAAAAAGCATTGTCTATTGAGTATTTACTTCATTGTGAGTGTTGGCCTACTCAAAAATAGTAATATGCTCCATGCAACATGCAGAACCTAATCTACTGGCTGGTGTAGATCACCATGTACATTATCCCTCAGAATAATCTCTAGTATGTACAGAAATCCAGACTACACGTTTTATTTGGTTGGTTTAAGCAGAACAGGTAACAGCCCAGAATGCTGAACCTCATTAATACAACCAGAGATACTGCTATATATTTCAATACAGTTTATTTTAAAGCAAAACGTTTTTCGTTTTTGAAAGAGTTGCCCTTTTGACATATCTTTAAATCTTTTGGATATAGATACAATAAATGATTTGTATTACGGGCAACAGCTAGCTTGCCTGGAAATGTTTTTGGATCATATCAATTACATAGCAAATCTAAATGACCCAGTCTGCCCGTATGTTGCTGGTTAAAAATCCTAGGGTGTATCCTCATGGAAGGTTGCTGCTTCTGGATCTCTGAGATAAGAAAATCAAACTATGGCTGCCCATTTCTATAATTCACCAACTGGTGATTTAAACGGATAAGTTCACCGTTTAACAAAAAGGTAAAAAATGTGCATTTATTATTGTTTGTTTCTGGAGCATATCAAGCATTGCACCAGCAAGCAGTAGATTGCTGACGCCATGCAGCTCTCAGTGTATTATTGTTGCCAACCTACCAGATTGAAATTTATTGACATGACACCCAAAGCTTCCCTGCTGGGTCCCTGGCTTGGCACACCAACGTCACCCCTCTGGCTGGGTCCCTGGCTTGGCACCTGCTGAAGTTTCCAGATTCTTCACCATCCCCTGTTGGTGAGACTATTGCTCCCGTACTTGCTTCAGCTACTCACTGTGGTCCCTGATAATAAGGTAGTTAGTCCCTTAGTGGCAACAGCTTCCCCTCTACCAGCGACCACAACTGGTTCTTCGGCCGGCAGAACCACCACTTCTGGTTGGACTTTAAGCCGCAGTCCCAACCCTACGCTGCTCTCTTTCTTCTGGATAGGCCCTCAGACAGCCTAGCAGCCAGAAGGGCCCGGGATAGGCCCAAACTCCAGCCTAGCAGCCCGAGCAGCACAACACACGTCCACCCAGACAGCCAACCAGGTGGCACAGAACCCCGATCACCTGACTCCACCCAAATATATAGGTTCTCCCAGCCGGCCAA
Source organism: Lithobates pipiens (assembly GCF_037356315.1). Classification (NCBI taxonomy): domain Eukaryota; kingdom Metazoa; phylum Chordata; class Amphibia; order Anura; family Ranidae; genus Lithobates; species Lithobates pipiens. The sequence continues at coordinate 218,172,327 of NW_027507686.1, read as the reverse complement.
GGGATTTAAGAAAACCCCTGCCCATGTGGATGCCACATATACTCCTAATCTGTCCTTGCATTGCCCTTGTCTTATATAATGGCACAAGGTACCTGGACACCTAGCGGCAGGAGAAAGAAGAAGTGCAGCAATTCCAGACGTAGGGTGAACTCAAATTATCCCTAACAATAGGTCAAGGCAAATACACCTGGCAGGTAAATTTAGGAGCAACCCTGCCTAAGCATCAGGGTGCTACATCCAAAAACCATGGGGGTTTTTTTCCTTGAATCTTGATGTGTTTTGTGTATTTCTTCTGTAGCGCCGTTACTCCTGAAGAGAACATGCCATGTCTGTAAATTAATTTTTAATTGCTCTAAATTGTGGTTTTGGCATCAGTTTGGCTGGGCTGTACTAATGTTCTGCCTGGTCATAGGTATAGGTAGCACCTTTGACAGGCATTGGAACGCAGTCTGGTTGGACGCATTGGGTGGCAGTCTCTCTCTCAGAGCCAATCAGTGGGTGCGTTGTCTCGCTGTGTATTCGGGGAGAGGGTACTTAAGGTGCTGAAGTCACGTGGTTCTGGATTCCGGTCCAGAAGTTATGTTCCGACTCCATGGTCCTTGTCCTCCTGACCAGCCCCCAGGGGCTCTCATGGCCTGGGGTGCGGATCCATTCATTTCCAAGTCTCGGGACTGGCTAGTCCGAGACACAGTAACTGGAAGGAGGATTCAAAAGTGGTCAGGTGCCGTCTGGGGTTTTGGAGAAGCCCAGCAACTCGTCATGCAACCGGGGGAGGACATTTCAGAAGAGAGCCATGCACGAGGCTGGCTGCTTGGTAAGAGATTGGATGCTAAGCTGTATGGACACTAATTGAATTCACATTTCTTATGGTATTGCTGGACCGGCTGCAAGATACTGGTACTGTAAGAAAGTTCCTATTTTCATCCTTCGGTTACAACTAAGTTCCTGTGAGAGACTCTGTGTTCATCTGAAGTTTGCAACCAAGTCTGTGGCAGAGACTTTTCTAAGTTTGAGTAATTTGTCGGCTGCTAAATCCCTAAACCAGGATTTATCCGACAGTGGAAATATCCAGTTGCGAGTGGCTACTCCCTGGATTACCTAGAGAGAGACATTTATTAAGTGTCAGCAATTTCCAAAGTGCCTGAGCTTCCATACCTATACCCTCTATTCCCAACTGAGTGTTTCTGTTCAACGTTTTAACAAATAAAAATTCCTAAAGGAATTTAAGTGTCGGTCTCTGCAGTTATTGGGCAGAGACAGGCGGAGGAAGTAATCGTTAAGCCCAAGAAAACCAACCGCTCCTTCGGTGGTCAGTGCTACACTTCCATATATGTGCAATAATCCAGTGTGAAACTTTGCCTCTGAGCAGGAGCTTCCTGTAATAAAGACCGGTCACTGCTGCTCTTTGTACTTGTGCAGGGTGACTGGTCTGGTCTCTGTCCCCTCCTGTAGTTTTCTGTAGCAGGTGGGTTTGCCAAGTCCCTCTCACAGCTCTGATGTCCATATAGACTATGTAAAGTGCAATGATAATGTCACTGCTACTTTTTAGAAGGTAATTATTGCGCTGACTGAAAAAATTGTGCGTAAAAGCGTGGAAAAAGTATTTAAAAAATCTCACTTGCTGTGTGTTTATTTTCCATAAATTATTTTTGAATTCACTTTAAATGTGCTTTTTGAACTTGCTAGAAAATTTTACTACTCCAGGAGAGTCAATTCCTTAGTACAACCCCTCCTTCCTATAGGTCATATCCGTCTTACCTTTTGGGAGTGTTGAATTACTGTATTTGCTGGCCCAGCTCCACTGCCCTCCCTTCACCTCTCTACATAAACCTTTTAGGATGCTGCCAGGGAGGAAAAAGTGGAATACTATAGTGTCACTTGAGTGGTAGTTTAGTCTGCTGGGGCTGCTAATATTACCTTCAAGATAATGCTCAGCAGAAGCTTCAGGCCTATTGGGTGTCTAAAAAAGGGATGCTTTTACAAGACAATTTACAGGAATTTATTAATAGTATAAAAATTTTAAATGTTTATATAATCTTATGGGAAGAGTTTTGTTAAAATGGATGGTCTGGCAATAGAATCTCATAATAGTTGCTCATAAACAGGTCATTGATAGTTTTGAGCAAGAGAAAAAGAATAATAACTGGAAAAATGATTTTCCAGTTTGAAGGGTCTTCGTAAGGTGTTTAACCACCATGGTTTTTGTAAATAATTTTTAAATTAGTGTCAATGATTGTGATGGGAAAAATTTGGAAACATTTTCAAAAGAGATTTATGTCACTTAATTGTAATGATAAAATTTCTTCGGATAGTATTTTGCTAGTCTCAGACAAACTCCCATGCATGGCCAGCGTAAGGTATCCAACTTCACCTAGCAGTTATAGAAATCCTTGTAGGCTACTGGAAGTATTAAGATGTTTCTCTGTTTTCTTGATAACCATAGGAATACTCGAAGAGAGCAAGGTTTACAGTCTGAGTTTAGGCACTTGGTGGACTCTGAGGGTGAAGAAGAAGAAACTTTTTTGGAAAAGGACTATGACACAGTTGACACTTCCTACAGCTTCCAATCCTTCAAGACCATGGCTGCTATAGGTGTTGGGATTATACTGCTGTGTTTGCTGGCAGCTGGTTTTGCCTACCTGTTGGGAAATTCAGGATGTACACTGGTAGATGTATCAACATCATGTGGAAATGTTCTTGGTCAGCGCTGTGATCATGTTTATATTTTTAAAGGGATTCCTTATGCCAGTCCCCCCACTGGGCCATTGCGTTGGAGGCCTCCTGTGGAGCTACCCTGCTTGAATGACCCACTCATTGCCACAGAGTTCAAGTCCATGTGTGCCCAAGTGAGGCCTTTGAGTGAGACGGGCACAGTGATGGGCTCAGAAGATTGCCTGTATGTCAATGTGTGGACACCATCACTGGATCATGAAGCCAAACTTCCAGTCATGGTTTGGATCCATGGAGGCTACCTTTTAATTGCCAGTGGCTCCGAACCTGGCTATTGTCCCAATGAAGATCTAGTAAGGGACAGCCATATCGTCCATGTCAGCTTCAACTACCGGCTTAATGCTTTTGGATTCCTAGCTCTGGCTGAACTCCGAGAAGGATCTCCTACCAACACCTCTGGTAACTACAACACAGTAAATGTACAAATCTATTTTCTCTATCTTCCCTTTAATCTTTATTAGTTAATAATTGCCCAATGCCTTTTCCTTTCATATAAAGGTGCCTCCTGCCAGTATAAGGTGCAGGTTTTGTGCAGCTATCAAATTTTATGCATGGTGCCGGCTTATAGTAGGTATGCAATTTTCTCCAAAAATATCTACATCAGTAGATATTCCAGAACACACTAGATTCTTTTGGTTCCAGTCTAAATTGTACTTTGCTATGTATTGTCCTAGAACATTGTTCAGAGAAGTCCAGTTCTAATAGTGCACCAGCAGGGCCACAGACCCCTGAGTTATGGTTGCCAAGCTGTTGACTAGACATTTCAGTTTTTGCACAGATAATTATAGGGGCTTTAGGAGAGGCTTGGGTAATGTGCACAAGATATTGTGTTTTTTGAAAAGACTACGGTAAGTATATCTAAAGTCATTCTTTAAAACTTTCGGACAGACAAGGGAAAGGTTATCTAAACCCAAAAACATTTAATATACTGCGCCTTACCAGTCCTTAGATGTGATGGCTAAATTAGATTTACTTGTTCAGGCTAAGAAGGGGGTTCATTTTACCAGAAACGCAGCATCTTTGTCACTTTGTGTGAGCTGAAAAAAAAAGCACAAAGAACGTTAACGTTATTGTGTAATCTACTAGCCCCATCAATCCACCATGTACAGTAATTGCGATGAACAAAGGCAGACATGTTTGAAGTCCAGCTTGTGTGACAACCATGGCACCCTCCATAGACACAGTGGAGAAAAAAAAATTTAAACATGAAGGGACAGGAAGACCTTTATTTTCAGGACTACCAGGTGGTAATAAAAGAAAACAAAAGGCTGAAAAAAATTCTAATGCAGCCATGCCATCTAAAGACTAGTAAATTTCAATATACAGCAAAACCTTGGATTGCAAGTAACTTGGTCCGCGAGTGTTTTACAAGACTAGCAAAACTTTTTTTTATAAATATTAATTTGATAAACGAGTGATGTCTTGATATATGAGTAACATGACGTCACAACGGAGTATAAAAGAGAATAGAGGCGCCTCCAAGTGTAGCGATATGGTTACATTTAATGAAGGTACAACATTTAGCAACTCACATGATTGATGATTAAAACAGGTACATCTAAGTATGCAGGCATCCGGGGTAAAGCTGTCCACATAGACTGTGCGCCGCACTGCCACCCCCATCAAGGTCATCCCTTCCACTCCACGGGTGCTTCAAGCCTCACTTTCAGATCGCTCTATTGCAGGGTAGTCTTCCTGGTCACGATTGCAGCCTGAGAGCGGTGAGAGCCAGCGGTGCGGTGGACGGTCTATGTGGATTTTGTTTCTAATCCCCTTGTGGAGGCTGCCATTTGTGGATGGACATTTTATGGTTACACAAATTATCACATTGCTATAATTTTCATTAATTTCGTATGGGGAAATTCACTTTGCTATACGAGTGCTTTGTTGTTACAAGCACGTTTCCGAAACAAATTATGCTTGCAATCCAAGGTTTTACTGTATAACAATTTTTGTTTATGGGTTCGGAATTTAAAACACCACTCAATTTATTTTTTGCCATTATATCCCATTGGGAAGATTTACATTCATTGCTTGGCTCCAGACATAAATGGGAAGTAAGATGAAATCTCTCAATAGTAAAGGAAATTCCCTTAGTTGATACCAGCAAAACAAAAGTTATTTTTTTTTTCTCTGGAAATTGGTAATTATCTGTTAAAATAATTTAAATAGAACAAAGTGTATATGTATTGCATGGCCAAGGGAGCCATCTTTTAGGGTGTCGTGACAGTCTCAAAATCCAGTGGGACTCTACAATTCAAATAGAGAATTAACCTAGGAAGTTGTTTCTTGCCTGCCACCTATGGCCAACGATTGGCATTTATGGGTTTGTTCACACTTGTGGCAGCCTTTAATTCTTCTCTGAAAAGCAATTTGTGGTGGATAGTTTTTGACAGGGTACTTTACAAGCAGCTGGGAGGTGGTATGTCACCTCCTCACTACCTGTTTTGCCTCTACAAGGTCCACACCACCTTGCGCTACCAAGTGCATTACACGTGGTTGCAGGGTGGTTGTGGCGCTGCCCCATTCACTTCAATGGGTCACGTTTGGCATCAGTTCTGCTCATTGAACCTGAAAAGGGGTATAATTCTATTCTATGGTCATGACATGTGTACAGCAAATTTTTTTCCGTCATGCTGAATAGAGTCTTTTGCCATCTCCCAAACAGGCAGGGAGAAGAAATCCCTCCAAATTAAAGGGAATCCTTGTCTGTCAACAGGGCCACCAGAAAAAGATCCTCATTGAATGATTTCCCCTCTGTTCCTTTTCTGTTGGCAACCCAAAATGTTTAGCTTTTTCCCCTTTTAGTTCCAGTGTAATGGTCACCAAGACTATTGCCCAATTTAAAGATGAACACAAAATGGCTTTACATACTTCAGCTACTTTATATAAAACCTATTTACTCATAATACATTTAGCACGAAGGATTCGAAGCAGTCAACAATTCATAAGATTTAGTCTGGTTCCAGTGATAGAGATTAATATATATATATATATATATATATATATATAGCTACCCTACTTAATTGCACACTTTTACAGCAGAAAACAACCAGCCTTTTAAAGACTGAAGAAAATACATAACTGGGCTTCAAGGAAGCCACTTTACCTCATCCTACCTCAGCATTTGTAGACGTTTGTATATGTTTTTTTTCTCAAAATTATGCCATAAGACCGTCAAAGACAATAGCCAAATTGGGGACCTGAATTTTCCCCTTCTGCAATACATTTCGGTCACATCCAAGCCCCATTTTGAATGGACAGCGATAGAGCAGCAGGATACTCATGAGCCCATCCCTTTTCTCACTTTAGCTCCTCCGATCAACATGTTCTTTGTTGACGTGTGTGTACTAAGCAAACATGATTGACTTCCAGCGCAGCTCTTCCCTCTCCAAGTTTGAGTGCTGCTTTGTAGGGGTGTACTAGCAGCCAATAGTAAAGGCAAAATAAAAGGTACTGAAATTAGGTGCATTTAAAAATACTTGTAACTGCTTTCATTAGCATTTTTCTGTATCTTGAGTTTAACTTTAGGCACATGAGAATAATCCTTTTCTCAACCACTGACTTTCAGGAAATTATGGATTCATGGATCAGGTGGCTGCCCTAGGATGGGTTCAGAAGAACATCCAATATTTTGGTGGTGACCCAAGTAAGGTGACCATTTATGGCCAAAGCTCAGGTGAGAATAGTGTGACAATAATAAATCATTACCATAATGAAAACGTTGTGCTTTTTTATTTTTTTTTGAATCTGTATCCGAGGAGCTTACAATCACATGTCCCTCTACGTCATACAAACACATACATACATACATACACATAGGGAGCCCTATGCAGTAAGAAGCCAGCCCATTTTTGGATAGTGGGAGAAAACATAAATATAACAAGGAAGAAAAAGCAGGGTAAATACATGGCACCTCATGGAAATTAAACCCTGGGCCTCAGTACTATAGGGCCACAATGCTAACCACTGCGATACAACGCTGTCATGTATAATTTAAACATTTTAAGTTATGTTGAGTTGCAGACATTTTTATAATATTTTTTGCATATTTGTTAGGAGTTTTGTTACAAAAAAAGCATCTAGAGACAATGGTCCTTTAAACTTGGACATTGCATTATTATAATAAATACATTATTGCTTATAGTAAAGCAGATACCATAATGTTCCATAGTTATGTTTTGGTTTTGACCATCCTCATATAAATACTCTTAATAACGAAGGAGGGACTTCGGTCTGGACTTTGATGACGTCTCCATTGGCCAAGGGCCTTTTTCATCGTGCCATTGATATTAGTGGATCCTCTGTGTTTAAAGCCACTATGGCGGAGGCAGAAAAGAACAACCTGGTCTTCCTGAAGAAAACAGGCTGCAAAGATGCTGAGTGTTTGAGGCAGCTGAATGTAACCAAGATCCTTCAAGTAAGTGTCACCCACGGTCAATAGGCAGAAAAGGCTTCATTTTTTTATTCCATTTATCCCATTGTCCCAATTATAATGGTCCGTTCTTTAAATTGATGACATATACCATATTGCCAAAATTTTCTGGACATCTAATCATCACACCTACTATATGGCAAAACATTAGTAGACCCCCCCCCGCCCAGTGTAAGTAAAAAAAAGTAACACTACAACCTAAAAAATACATTGTGCGCTTCTAACCTTGTTGCAAAATTAATGTTAGATCATTGTCTATTCCAGAATGACTATGCACATAGTCCATAAAAACATGATGGGGTTGATTTACTAAAGCTAGAGAATGCAAAATCTTGAGCAGCTCTGTATAAAAATTCAATCAGCGTCCAGAATTTTTTGTCAAAGCTTAGTTGAACAAGCTGAAGTCAGACACTTATTGGCTACCATGCACAGCTGCAACAAATTTTGCACTCCCTAGTTTGAGTAAATCAGCCCCAGTTTGTTGAGCTTGGTTTGTAGGGTCAGCAGTGACCTTCACAGAGCCATGACCCCACTATTTAACACCTTTGGGGTGAATTGAAATACTGATTGTGAGCCAGGTCTTCTCATACAACATCAGCACCGACACCCAAAGAGGGGCAATTTGTTATTGCCCCTCGATGTTAGTGTCGAGTGTCCACAAAATTTGAGCATGAAGTGAATCATCTCTTTTTTTTGTTTTTTTATAGTTAGAGGTGTTATTGATATTCTTTGCTGATTAATAATGGTGATCTCAGCTAATCCTGAAGCAACATACACTTAGATCATAGACATTGAGGGTTTAATCTCAGACAAAAACAGCTCATTGTTCGCATTGTAGCCTTTTGAGTTATATATTGTTGCCTGTGTTTTATCTAGTCCAGTCCTTGGACAGAATACCCAGAATGGGCAGCAGAAGACCTGTGTGACTTGCCACAAAAAGGAAAATTTGTTGGCCCATTGGCTGTAGTGGATGGATATATGGTGCCATTTCCTCCACTGGATGTATGGAAAGAGAAGAAAGAGGGCCATAGTGATGTACCATATGTGATCGGTACCACCCTCCAAGAAGCAGAGTATGGGTAAGACAATTACTGTCTCTAGAATTTAGTGACAAGAGAGGATTGGGTTCCTTTGGCCTAGGAGGCAAACCCCAGCAATATACCTTTGTGGGTATGTAAACCAGTTTTCAAAACATTAACCCCCTGAATTGGTGCATTCACATTTTGCACGCAAGAGTATTTCTCTTCAATCTCAATGTTAGCAATTGCCCATCAGCATGCAACACAGCCAGAGCACACCAGACTCAACCCCCCCCCCCCCCCCCCACCACCACCACTTGATAGCACTGGTGGTTGGCTATTGGCTGCTTAGGGCTCAGTGCTGTCACATATGGACAGGGAGGGAGTCCTTAGCCATGTGTAAGTTCTGAGTAGTCACTTGGAGCTTAGAGTACACAGGACTTTTCCTAACTCCAGGCAGCTAAATGGAACAAGGTGAGGTCAAAAGGAAAAAGTATAAAGCAGACCTTATTACTTTGCCCTGCACAAGTTCATTAAACCAGGCTGATGGACTGTTAGTAGACTTTGGCCAGCTTTGAAAATCTGGGACAATTATCGGTTTCTAAATAACTTATCAGACATACCAAATCATTTCTTTCTTCTTCCTATTTTAACTCCCACTACACTGTGCTTTGTAGTACCTTATTTGGTTAAAAATGGCAGATCTTGGGCTTATTATGGTAAAGTGCTCCAGAAGATAGAAGCCCTTCCCATTGGTCAATGCAGTCATGCTAACCAATAAGTGCTTGTAGGGTCCATAGTGGAGGTAATTCAGCTTGTAATTTTTTTGGGAAAAGATGAATTACCCCTTAAGGAGAATTCCATTCCTGTCTGGAGGATGACTGAAGCAAGCTGCTCTCCAATTCACCCTGTCCTATCATAAAGCAAGATAAGTAGAGTGGGTAGGAGAGATGGGGTGTTATACTGTCTTATGCCAAATGCAATTTTCTGCTGTGGCTACATGCTCTGCATCCCATGTTCCAATGTTCCTCCACAGGCCAGTTTTTGCCAACCTGTCCAAGTGGACTGAAGAGGATTACCGCTGGTTTGTAAAATGTAAGTGTTCTCCCACTGATTGAATTGTAAACTTTTTATGAATCTTTAGTCATTATATATATATATATATATATATATATATATATATATATATATACACACACACACACACACACAAGAATTATTTGTGCAATGTTCTTCTCCAGTACGTCTGAACACATTTGGGGGAAGTCTGGCAGATGAGGCTCTGGCTCTCTATCCCACCTCAGAGTTCTGCACCCAGCCTGAGCGATGTGTGGAGAAGACCTACATGACAATGGTGTCTGACCTCTGAGCCTCATGTCCCAACAATGAGCTGGCCAAACAAGCAGCAGGTACATGTAAACCTTCTCTCTGGGATTTCCATTACATCTCTGCTTACAAAAATGGAAGAAAAAAAAAGAAAATCAGCACAAACCTGTGCTTTGCACATATACGTTTGTTTTTTTACACAGACTTGTATTGCAGAGGAAGAACAAGGGGTGTGTCCAACCAGTTACTGTTAGAACCCTTTCACACTAAGCCACGGGCTGCATTAACGGTAAAATGCTGCTAGTTTTAGCAGCGATTTACTGTTTTAGTGGCGCTATTCGGCCAAAGAAAGGGTTAAACGCGCCGCTGCCGAATCGCTTTGCAGGTGCTTTGGCAGCGGTGCCCATTAATGTCAATGGGCAGGGGCGGTGGAGGAGCAGTGTATACACCGCCCCAAAGACGTGACTTGCAGGACTTTATTTAACGTCCTGCCAGCGCAGCACCCCGGTGTGAAAGCACTCAGGCTCTCACACTGGGGCTGTAGGGGAGGCATTTTTCAGGCATTTTACAGGCGCTATTTTTAGCCCTTTAGTGCATGAAAAACGCCTCCAGTGTGAAAGGGGTCTTTCTGAGTGCTGGTTACTGAGAGCATGGAATCTTATTTAGACTCCCTGCACAACTTCTGTAGCAAGTTAGTGGAAGTAAGACTAGTGTAGCGCACCCCCTAAGGAGCCAGAAGTAAACTGGGCTCCCCCACTCTGCACAGCCAGGCACACAGAATTTCCTCAGGCACTCAGTCAGAGAACAGTCTGTGACTTTGTTTTTGCTATTTATTGGGGGTAATAACTTGGATAGAGATTGGAAATGAGGAGATGCCCACTTGACTTCAGAACAAGTTCAGGGACAACAGAAAACAAATTACTCGTGGGACTTTATATGAGGCGCAACATACTCAATTGTAAAATAAACAAGGTAAAGATTTATTGGTAAATACAATGTCAACAGATCAACAGTAACATAATGCCATATAGTGAAGCAGATTGACCAATATATACAGATTAATTACGTAGCCAGGTACAGTGTTTCAAAAATCAATCAATAATAGGTGTGAACGTGCATCTATGTAATCTGATGCGTTTCATGACATGATATCACTTCCTCAGGGGTTGATGCACACACAATTGTAAATCTGCAAGACATTACATGCTCATGCCCTAATGGTGGTTGCTTGGAAATGTCTGACCCGGGAATTGTAGGTGTGGGATTCAAAAGGCCCAGCAGTACAAACAGGACAAGATGGAACGGCTGGCATGGAAAGCAATCCAACAAGTCCTCTACCGTGATGGCATAGTGAGAGATGCTGACAAGGAGTGAGGAATAATGTAGCCGACCACCATGGAGAGTGTGCAGGACTAGCTACATTATTCCTCACTCCTTGTCACAATATCTGACTGCATTTCTGTAGCTCCATTTTTTTAAAATGTTTAAAAAAAAGTTATTAAAATGAAAGCGACATTTAAAAGTATAGGTTCTATAGAGGAAACATGTAGTTTTCCCCCCAATAAAGTAGACCCCAGTGACCAGGAGAAATATATAAAAATGTAAAAAAAACTGAACTGCTCTATGTACAAATGACCATTTATTGCTCTGTAATTGCAGCTGCATTGTCCAGCCCAGTCTACCGCTATCAGGTCATCTACAATCCATCCCGCCCAGTTAGAGTCAATAACCTTTTCTCCTATGAGAGCTGGTTCTCCTTTCATATGCTGGATACTCTGGGATTTTTTGGAACTCTGGATTATTCACTTGGAGAGACCACAGAAACAGATCGTGACTTTCAGAAGTTGATAAGAAAATACTTCATTCATTTTGCTAAAGAAGGTAAGAACCATTGTCAGGGATGTTGTCCCTTAGCAGCTAGAGGCCAGCATAATGCACAAACTTGGTGCGTTGTTCAAGCGGTGTAGCATCTCAACTTTCCCAACTGCAGTGGTTTACAGATTTTGAAACATGATGGCTACCTTTGCTGAAAATGGTTAGGTTTTTTTTTTTTTAACATAAAATTTTATTTAACCATAAAAACACAATTAATACAATCCAGAATCAGTACAGTTTAGCCAGACAATGTAACACAATCTGTTAACCCTGTTCCTTATCAAATACATACATAACCGACCGGAGTAATACTGTGGGGCACAGCCCACTCTCAACCCTTGCAACCCGTGAGCATCTAGCGTGCAAAATAGAAAAAATTGAAATGCACCACCAGAGGGGGGGGAGAGAGGGGCACAAGCCCGCCCCGTCCCCCCAGCCCCCCCGCCCCCAACGACCGTCACCCAACAGCTCCAGGCCCGTATCAGGCCCGGTTAATCCGGAGAAGAGCACCCGGCTACCCGATAGTCAGTTGTTTAGCCTCTACCCAATCCGCCCATATTCTATCAAACTTCCCTGGGCAATTCCTCCCCAGGAAAGTTAATTTATATAAAGGCAGCGCATTATTAATAAGTTGCAGCCAGAGCTGCTTGGTGGGGGGGGGGGGTTGAGATTGATTCCAGTTAAAAAGAATAGCCTTTCTAGCATACATAGAGGTATAAAAGACAAATGGCTTTTTCCGCTGAGGAGCCTCAATGAAGGAGCATATACCCAGGAGGAGGGGGATTGGACTGTTAGGTACATTCAATTGCCCTATAGAGTTGATGTCATCCAGGACCTCCAACCAGAACTCTCTGATCGGCGGACATGACCAAACCGTGTGGAAGAAATCTGCCTCCCCTGCTCCGCATTTGGGGCATGCCGCCGATCTATCTGGATATATTTTGGCCAACCTAAAATTTTATTTAACCATAAAAACACAATTAATACAATCCAGAATCAGTACAGTTTAGCCAGACAATGTAACACAATCTGTAACCCTGTTCCTTATCAAATACATACATAACCGACCGGAGTAATACTGTGGGGCACAGCCCACTCTCAACCCTTGCAACCCGTGAGCATCTAGCGTGCAAAATAGAAAAAATTGAAATGCACCACCAGAGGGGGGGGGGGGGAGGGTGGGGAGAGAGGGGCACAAGCCCGCCCCGTCCCCCCAGCCCCCCCGCCCCCAACGACCGTCACCCAACAGCTCCAGGCCCGTATCAGGCCCGGTTAATCCGGAGAAGAGCACCCGGCTACCCGATAGTCAGTTGTTTAGCCTCTACCCAATCCGCCCATATTCTATCAAACTTCCCTGGGCAATTCCTCCCCATGTAAGTTAATTTATATAAAGGCAGCGCATTATTAATAAGTTGCAGCCAGAGCTGCTTGGTGGGGGGGGTTGAGATTGATTCCAGTTAAAAAGAATAGCCTTTCTAGCATACATAGAGGTATAAAAGACAAATGGCTTTTTTCCGCTGAGGAGCCTCAATGAAGGAGCATATACCCAGGAGGAGGGGGATTGGACTGTTAGGTACATTCAATTGCCCTATAGAGTTGATGTCATCCAGGACCTCCAACCAGAACTCACTGATCGGCGGACATGACCAAACCGTGTGGAAGAAATCTGCCTCCCCTGCTCCGCATTTGGGGCATGCCGCCGATCTATCTGGATATATTTTGGCCAACCTCAACGGGGAAAAGTAGGCCCGGTGAAGGAACTTAAGTTGGCCAAATCTATCCCTCGAGGAGATAGCCAAGGTCAGGTACTGTTGAATCCCTTCCTCCCAATCCTCCCCCGTCAGGTCCGATATGTCCCGTCTCCAAGTCTCATACAACTGAGAGACCTTAGAGGTGTCTAGTAGAGCCAGCATGTTGTAAATGGTCGAGAGTGTTTTACGTTGCTCTGGGGATCGAAGCTCTAATTCCAGAGTCGACATCTGTAGGGTGATCGGTTCAGGAAATTGGGATCTATATGCGTGGTGCACCTGTAAGTACCTGAAAAACATCCGGTTCGGAAGACCCCTAAGGGTCTTCAGAGCATCAAACGTAATGAGCTGTCCCTGGGACACTATATCCCCCAGAGTGGCAATCCCATACTCTGTCCATACCACTGGGTCTGGGATCGAGTGAAAGTGGGGGAGGATCGGGTTACCCCATAACGGCGTCTCCGGGGACCATGTGTTAGGTTTCCCCAACTTCCTGGCCACCGTGTCCCATACCTGAACAGTCGTCCTCATAGGTGGCGTCACCCCCGGATTAGCTCTCGGCCCAGTAAATATTAGATTCCGCAGTGCCGCGCCCGACCCCAGTAACGCGGCCTCCACCACCGATGCCGGGTTCGCACATTTCCGGGCTAACCACCACTTGATTGTCACTAGAACCGCCGCCCAGTAATATTTAAGGAAGCACGGGAGGGCAAGACCCCCCAACGTGACCGGTAGTTGTAACGTAGTTTTCGCTATCCTAGGTGCTCTCCCATTCCAAATAAAGGACACCATCACACTGTCCAGTCTCCTAAAGAAGGACATAGGTATGTTGACGGGGGTCTGCCTAAAGAGATAGAGGAGACGGGGTAGGATGGACATTTTAATTAAATTGACTCTACCCCCCGGGGAGAGGGGGAGAGATCTCCAAACCGCACATCGCTGGGCAACCCGAGACACCACTGGGGCGAGGTTAAGAACAACGAAGTTCCCAAGATCACCACCAATCTCCACTCCCAGGTATCTAAACTGGGAAACCCGCTTGAGCTGTCCGTCTGAATCTACAGGGCCCACCTTTGAATGAAGAGGAAATAATAGTGACTTGCCCCAGTTTATACAGACCCCCGATTATCTCCCAAATCCATCAATAACTTCAAGGGCCCGTTGCAAGGAGGAACCATCGTCTCTAAGATACAACAGAGTGTCGTCTGCATAGAGCGACACCTTTTCCTGCAGGGGACCTATATCTATACCCTTCACTTGAGTCTCAGATCTGAGAAGGATAGCCATAGGTTCTATCGCCAAGGCGAACAACCCCGGCGACAGAGGGCAACCCTGTCTCGTCCCCCTTCGCAGGGGGAAGGGTGGAGAAAGAACCGTCCCCGTGCGCACCCTAGCAGTCGGAGATCTGTACACAGCCTCAACCCAGGAGACGACGACGGGACCAAAGCCAAATTTGCGGAGGACCTCCCATAGATAGATCCACTCCACTGAATCAAAGGCCTTTTCCGCATCAAGGGAGGCCAAGACCGCATACAGTCTCCGAAGATTGATGTCCGTCCCCTTCCCAGGCATAAAGCCTGACTGATCTTCATGGATTAGGGCAAGTATCACCTCGTTGAGACGCCTGGCCAGGATTTTAGTCAATACCTTTGCGTCAGAATTAAGAAGGGAGATAGGCCTATAGGAGGAGCAGAGCTGGGGGTCTTTCCCGGGTTTAGGTATGACCAAAATAATAGCTTGATCCATAGAGTGGGGAAGCTCACCGTCAGACAACGTCTTTGTAAACATGTCATGAAGTCTGGGCGCCAAATCCTCTACATATTGTTTAAAGAATTCAGGTGGAAGCCCATCCGTACCTGGGGTCTTACCCGACTGAAGAGAGCCCAGCGCCACCCATACCTCTTCAATCGTAATGGGGCTATCTAGGGCCTGCTGAGCCTCAGGGGACAGGGTTGGAAACTGTACTCCATTCAAAAAATTGTGCAGCTGTTCAGTAGAGTAGGCCACCCTAGAGGAGTACAGCCTAGTGTAAAAGTCCTTAAAGCACTTATTAATGCCTGCTGGGTCTGTAGTAACTGTCCCATCGTCAGACTGTATCCTAGGTATAGTGGAGAGGGGGGACTGTTCCCGAGCTAACCAGGCTAGCATTCTCCCAGTCTTTTCCCCCTGCTCAAAAATTCTTTGTCTGGGCCAGTTGCCTCTTGTGCACCTTAGCTACCCTCAGGAGCATTACCTCCCTGTAAGCCACCTTCATGTCCTGTCCCGTAACCGGATTGGCCGTAGTGGCAAACCTAGATTCCAAGGACAGGGCTCTGGCCTCGGCTTCCTCAAGGGTAACCTGATCATTCTTGCGTTCCCTCGCTATAGCCGAGAGGTAGTACCCCCGTACGTACGCTTTGAAAGCGTCCCACATACTACCTACCGAAGCTGTACCTGTGTTCAACCGCCAATACTGCTGTATCAGCGCAGCCATTTCGAATTCTATAGTGGGATGCTTAACCCAAAACCTGGAGAGACGCCAGATTCTATCTGATAGGGCGGTAGATGTTTGTATACTACAGAGCAAGGGGGAGTGGTCCGAGATACTCCTAGGGAGAGTGGTAACATCCCCAATCCTAGGAAGCAGGGCAGCACTAGCATAGGCAAGATCAATGCGTGACAGTGAATTATGAGGGAGGGAGTGGCAAGTATATGAACGTTCCGAGGGGTTCTTCCATTGCCACACATCCTCCAGGCCAAACAAACCCGCCTATTTAGATAAGTTAGACTCGGTTGAGGAACCCGGGGCAGCTCTGTCCAGCGATGGATTCGGGGCAATGTTAAAGTCCCCCGCCAACAGGATATTATCCGTGGTGTATTGAGCCAGGATGGGTACCATACTATAGAGCAGGGACAGGTCCGCCGGGGGGGGGGCAGGTACAGGCCCACCACCATCATCTCCACCGCGTCAATTAGAGCATGAAGTATTACATAGCGACCCCCGGGGTCCAGCTTAACATCCAGCAATTCAAAATTAAGATGTTTATGTATTAAGATGCTGACCCCCCGGGAGTACGCCGTATGGGTAGCATGGAAGTGCCTACCCACCCACGGACGTTTGAGACTGAGAATTTTGCTACCCACCAAATGCGTTTCCTGCAAGATACAAATATGGGGGCTGTACTTTTTAAGGAACTCAAATACAAGGGAACGTTTAATTTTGCTATTAAGCCCCCTAACGTTCCACGAGAGAACTTTTAGCTGGGCCATAGCCTGTATGGAATGGGATAACTCACGGGGAATGTTAGAGTAGGCAGGACCCGGGGAGGCGGCCCCCCCACCCAAGACAATAGCAGCTCCTGCCCAGCTTCCATAGTAGGGGTGCAGCCCCGAGGCAACCCCCAATCGTATTAACCACATGCATTTGTTACCACTTAACTGTCTGGCATATAATAAAACCACAAAAAAAATCTGCAAATTAAGAACAGAGCAAAATGAAAACATAAACACCCAACCCCTCCCTCCCCACACCCCGCCTAACATAGCATAGGGTGTTTGCATACCCAAACCAACCAAAAGTCTTTATTAGGAATGTCTCCTAGTGGGGGAATGTGGCACAGACAGCACACCATGGACCCAACCCCCACGGGGAAAGAAAGAAAAAATAAAAAAAGGAAAAGAAAGGAGAACCAAATGGGGGGGTGGGAGCCAGGGAGCCCCACACTGCATCACATGAAAAAAAGTGTCTGCATGAATAGAACGTAGCAGTCCCGTACATTCAGGAGAACATGTGCAGCTACCATCCTCCAACAGTCACCCAGGCTCCTAACTTGTGTCCCAACCGCTGGTCCCCAGCTCCACCAACCTCAACAGGAGAAGTCATACGGGGGGGCAGGGAGCAGAGACGTGCCCCACCAGAGTGGAAAACAAGGAGAAATCAGATAGCTGCCCTGCACCAGTCCATAGATAGACAGCCGTGACTCCAACATGTCTCAGCCCCGGGCCCGATGTGTTCCAAAGGCAGCGACCCGCCAGAGCTCCGCGCCCCGTACAGCCCCGCCGCAGCCAGTAGCCTAGGCGCAGGAGGCTCTGCTCGGGGGGGGGGACAAGGGGGCAGCTCTACTGAGCGGGCAGCCACCGGAGACACACATGGAGAGGTAGGCACAGGATGTCAGAGCGCAGAGCAGATGGCAGGGACACACAGGGGGCAGGAACAACACTGACCTCAGGGGAGAAAAAGTGGTCTAACGATCCCGGGGCAGCGACTCCATCCAGCGGGACACATCCTCAGGGGCAGTAAAGAATTTCAATGACTCTCCGTCCACAACTCGCAGTTTAGCCGGGAACATCATATTGTAATTCAGACCTCTTGCATGGAGTTGCCCCTTCACATGGTCGAACGTGCGACGAAGGTGTTGGGTCTCGGTTGAGTAGTCCAGGAAGATCATAATCCTGACGTTCTCATACCGCAGCTCCTCGATCTTCCTCGCCTCCCGCAACACGAGGTCCCGATCACGAAAGTTCAGAAGCCTGAAGATAAAGGTCCTCGGCGGCGTCCCAGGCGGTCCCTTCACTGATGGCATCCTATGCGCCCGCTCAACCGCAAAGTGCGGGGAGAAGGTTGTTTGGGGTAGGAGGGTACGCAGGAGTTGTTCAGCAAAAGTAGCCGGGTCACGGCCCTCTGCCCCCTCCGGGAGGCCCACCAGGCGGAGATTATTCCTCCGGTTCCTGTTCTCCTGGTCTTCTGCACGGGACTCCAACACCTTCATCTTCACCTGCAGGGTCCGGATAGATTCACCATGCCTATGAACGGTATCCTCCGTGTCTCCCACACGCCGTTCAGCTTCAGTCAGGCGATCTCTGTATTTATCCATATCCCTGCGAATTAGACCCATCTCCAACTGCATCTGATCAATCTTGGCCGTCAGCGTGGTCTGGCACCCCGCAATGGCCTGCATAAGAGCTGTGAATTGCTCACTCCCCAGCGCGGCCGTCGCCTCCGGGTTATCAGTCTGGGACGCCATGTTTGAGGAGTATGCACGTGCGTCCCGATCAGCCGGCGGGGTCTTTGGGTTCTGCTGCCGCTTCCTCTGTGAGCCGGGGTTGCCTCTTCGCATTTCCGGAGCCAAGTGGCACCTGTACGGGAGTATAAGGGTGATTAAAAGTCTCTCTAGGCGGATAATTTGGCCAATGCAGTGCGGAGCTCCCGTCACACACGTCCGCTCAGGTCGCCATTCTGCCACGCCCCCCAAATGGTTAGGTTTCTGATTTAAATACCTAAAGCCACAAACAATGGCATAACAATGCAGTAGCGTGGGTCCATGAAGTTGAGAATCGTGATCTACATCGTTTAAGCTGATGTGAATAAGTAATTAAATTGACTCTACAACAGTTTGTACTTGGTCTAGTACATTTCTTAAAAAACGGACAATAAAAATGATAGGAAAAAAAAAATTATAGGCTACGTTATCTTCTGAAAATAATTGTTTCTTTGCTGTCTTGTTGATCCTTTGACTTCAACATTTTCTAAGATGCTGCTCTAGAACAATTATGAAGAACAAGAGTTTATTTCCTATCATTTTTATTGTCCGTTTCTTTTCCTTCACCCCAGTTTGGATCAGTGCACAAAGCAAGGTCCATAAAGACGTGGATGAACAAGTTTGGGATGGAGGAACTTGACTGGCCTGCACAGAGTCCTGACCTCAACCCGAAAGAACACCTTTGGGATGAATTAGGGCGGAGACTGCAATCCAGGCCTTCTCATTCAACACCAGTGCCTGACCTCACAAATGTTCTTCTGGAAGAATGGTCAAACATTCCCATAGACACACTCCTAAACCTTGTAGACAGCCTTCCCAGAAGAGTTGAAGCTGTTAAAGCTGCAAAGGGTGGGCCACCTCAATATTTATCCCAATGGACTAAGATGTCATTGAAATTCATGAGTGTGTAAAGGCAGGCATCCCAATACTTTTGAAAATATAATGTAAGTATACCTGTTCAATGCACTTACAATGGAGATCGGTCAAGTACACTATCCCAACTATGCCAACCATGCCAAAATATCAGATAAAGCAAACAATGCATCTGGATACACAAATAAACAAAGCTTTATCATATAAAAGCTAAGGCCTCATGCACACGAGACGCAGTTAAACGCGCGTTCAGATGCAGTTGGACAGTTTTTTCAACTGCCCCTGAACTCATTCAATGTTATCCTATGTGTCCATGCACACAGTCTCGTTTTTTTCCGTTTTTATGCAGTTGCGTTTAGTCTCGTTTTTCCAGAAGCAAAAAAATGCGTTCAGAAACAAAAATTTCCACGTTTCAGACGCAAAACGCGGCAAAACGCGGTAAAACGCCGCTACCGCGTTTAGCCGCGTTTGCGTTTATATGCGTTTTTAAAGGTGACCTTTTTTTTACATTAAAAATCTCAAAAATGATTGCAAATGATAAAAAACCATTAGAAAAATATTTTAAACAATTGCAATTGCAAGTGGACAATCCACAACTTGTGGCAAGTGACATGGCAGGTGGCAAGTGACGTGGCAAGTGGACAATCCACAACTTGTGACAGGTGACGTGGCAAGTGACGTGGCAGGTGATGTGGCAAGTGACGTGGCAAGTAGACAATCCACAACTTGTGGCAGGTGATGTGGCAAGTGACGTGGCAAGTGATGTGGCAAGTGGAAAATCCACAACTTGTGGCAAGTGATGTGGCTGGTGACGTGGCAAGTGGACAATCCACAACTTGTGGCAGGTGGCATGGCAAGTGACGTGGCAGGTGATGTGGACAATCCCCAACTTGTGGCAGGTGACGTGGCAAGTGACGTGGCAAGTGGACAATCCACAACTTGTGGCAGGTGACGTGGCAAGTGGACAATCCACAACTTGTGGCAGGTGACGTGGCAAGTGACGTGGCAGGTGATGTGGCAAGTGACGTGGCAAGTAGACAATCCACAACTTGTGGCAGGTGATGTGGCAAGTGACGTGGCAGGTGATGTGGCAAGTGGACAATCCACAACTTGTGGCAGGTGATGTGGCTGGTGACATGGCAAGTGGACAATCCACAGCTTGTGGCAGGTGGCATGGCAGATGACGTGGAAAGTGGACAATCCACATCTCGTGGCAAGTGACGTGGCAGGTGATGTGGCAAGTGACGTGGCAAGTGGACAATCCACAACTTGTGGCAGGTGATGTGGCAAGTGGACAATCCCCAACTTGTGGCAAGTGACGTGGCAAGTGATGTGGCAAGTGGACAATCCAAAACTTGTGGCAGGTGACGTGGCAAGTGACGTGGCAGGTGATGTGGCAAGTCACGTGGCAAGTGGACAATCCACAACTTGTGGCAAGTGACGTGGCAAGTGACGTGGCAGGTGATGTGGCAAGTGACGTGGCAAGTAGACAATCCACAACTTGTGGCAGGTGATGTGGCAAGTGACGTGGCAGGTGATGTGGCAAGTCACGTGGCAAGTGGACAATCCACAACTTGTGGCAGGTGATGTGGCTGGTGACATGGCAAGTGGACAATCCACAGCTTGTGGCAGGTGGCATGGCAGATGACGTGGAAAGTGGACAATCCACATCTCGTGGCAAGTGACGTGGCAGGTGATGTGGCAAGTGACGTGGCAAGTGGACAATCCACAACTTGTGGCAGGTGATGTGGCAAGTGGACAATCCCCAACTTGTTGCAAGTGACGTGGCAAGTGACGTGGCAAGTGGACAATCCAAAACTTGTGGCAGGTGACGTGGCAAGTGACGTGGCAGGTGATGTGGCAAGTGACGTGGCAAGTGGACAATCCACAACTTGTGGCAGGTGACGTGGCAGTTGGACAATCCACAACTTGTGGCAGATGACATGGCAAGTGACGTGGCAGGTGATGTGGCAAGTCACGTGGCAAGTGGACAATCCACAACTTGTGGCAGGTGCCGGGGCAAGTGACACGCTAAATACAAGTACACTGCAGCTCTCACAGCTGCTGCTACTCACTCTGGTCTCACAAAATTGCTGAAATAGTTAATTTTTGAGCTGGGGAGGGTCTATGATGTTAGCTTAACTAAACGCTTCTAGACGCAAACGCGGTAAAACGCGGTAAAACGCCGCTAAATCGCGGTAAAAATCGCGGCAAAACGCGCGTTTCTAAACGCCGGTTTCAACATGTGTCCAGCAGCGTTTGCATCTGCGTCTCGTGTGCATGAAGCCTAAAATCTAAAAACAAAAAGGAAGAGGATGTATGCCAAGTACACCATAACCCAGAGGACAAAGAGTGCTAAATAGGTTCCATTGCCCAACAAACTCCAAAAAAGCCTACCGCAGGTAGATAGATCTATGCAACCCATTTACCTGCTGGTAGGCTTTTTTGGAGTTTGTTAGGCTTTCAGTTTATTTTAAGATGCAGAAATGTAAACGGATCATGCTGAATTTTTATTTTTTTTTACTGTAGCTGCATACCTAACATAAATAAAAAAGATGCATCTCAGCACTGTGGTGGGATGGCAGCTGACACAGATAAGTAATAAAAAACCTTTGTTCTGCTGCAATTGTCTGAAATGTTGAAAGATGTAAGATGTACAGTAGCAGTCAGAGGATTTTGAGGATTGGTCAGCTTTCATGTATTCTAATTTATTTATTTTTATAGGACGCATGCCTTCCGAATGGCCAGAGTATCCCTATGGGACAGCGCTATTGTCCACATCACTGTCTGTGGAGAAGGACTATCGCTCAGCTCAGTGTGCACTGTGGGAGAAGTACAATATGTTTCCGTATGCCTGGATAAACTGAGGAATGCTTCTATTTCCAATAAACATGTGAGAACAATATACAGTGCCTTGCAAAAGTATTCACCCCCTTGGCTTTTTACGTATTTTGTTCCATTACAGCCTTTAGAATAATGTTTTTCAATCTGAATTATATGTGATGGATCAGAACACAGTAGTCTGAGTTGCTGAAGTAAAATTAGAAAAATATGTACATAAAACAATTTTGCAGAAATAGGATACTGATTAATAACATGTGTGTATGTATTCACCCCCTTTGTTAAGAAGCCCATAAAAAGCTCTATTACTATAAAAAAACAATTACCTTCAGAAGTCACATAATTAGTGAAATGATGTCCATCTGTGTGCAATCCAAGTGTCACATGATCTGTCATTACATATAAACACCTTTTTGAAAGGCCCCAGAGGCTGCAACACCTAAGCAAGAGGCACCACTAACCAAACACTGCCATGAAAGCCAAGGAACTCTCCAAACAAGTAAGGGACAATGTTGTTGAGAAGTACAAGTCAGAGTTAGGCTATAAAAAAAAATATCCAAATCTTTGATGATCCCTAGTAGCACCATCAAATCTATCATAACCAAATGGAAAGAACATGGCACAACAGCGAACCTGCCAAGAAAGGGCCGCACACCAAAACTCACAGACCGGCAAGGAGGTCATTAATCAGAGGAGGCAGCAGAGACCTAAGGTAACCCTGGAGGAGTTGCAGAGTTCCACAGCAGAGACTGGAGTATCGGTACATAGGACGACAATAAGCTGTACGCTCCATAGAGTTGGGATTTATGGCAGAATGGCCAGAAGAAAGCCATTACTTTCAGCAAAAAACAAAATGGCACGTTTTTTTTTTTTGTAATTCATTTATTTCTTTTCAAGATGATACAATTTAACATCCAAAAAGAAATGACGATGGTTATAGTAAAAACAGAAACGTGTAAGACCTTGTACACACGGTCGGACAGTCCGACCACAAAATCCGTCTGATTTTTTCCGACGGATTTTGTCCGAAACTGGTGGTGTTGCATACACGTGGTCGGACAACGTGATGATGTTCGTTCGTTCATTACGACAGGACTACGTTCAGGCTAGTAGCCAATAGCTATGGCTTTGTAATTTGATATGAGCATGCGTGGCACTTTGTCCGATCAGAATTCTCTACAAACGATCGGACAAAGTCCGATCGGATCACGTTGTCGGAAAATTTTTATATCCAGCTGTTAAACTTTGTTGGTCGGACATTCCGACAGAAAAAGTCAGATGGAGCCCACACACGGTCGGATTATCCGACAACACAGTCTGATTGGACATTTTCCGTCGGAATGTCCGACCGTGTGTACAAGGGCTAACAGATAGGGTTAGATGTTTTATCATCAATGTCAAATATCGATTCCCCCAGTTATGCACTCTGAAGAATACTTGCAAGGGTGAGGATGTGTGACGAAACTGTGCGCTATACCAGGGGAGACTTCCAGACTGTTACCTTAATAACCCACTACGGCTACTATAGCTACCAAGGCCATACAGTAAGAAGCACATTCACAGCTGTCTGGGAGGGATACCTCCCAAGTACCAGCTGAGCCCAGCCATGTGACACAACAGACGGTTGATGTGAAGTAGGAGAGGAAGGTCAAGGGGGACAGGACTCCCCCGATGGGGGGAGGGGGGGGTGAGGTGACAGGTAAAAGGGTAGCGGTGTAGAGGAGGGGAGAAAGGAAGGTCCCCCCCCCCCCCCGACTAGGTAGTAATTTGTGTCTGAAGGATTAATCAGGCTGCAATTCGTGCCTGAAGGATTAATCATGCTGTGCAACCTCTCGGAGGTATGACAAAATTGCATGTTTTGAGTTTGCGAAAAAAGCATGTGGGAGACTCCCAAAATGTATGGAGGAAGGTCCTCTGGTCTGAGAAGACTAAAATTTAACTTTTTGGCCATCAAAGAAAACGCTATGTCTGGTGCAAACCCAACACATCACATAAAGAACCCACCCCCACAGTGAAACATGGTGGTGGCGGCATTGTGTTGTGGGGATGTTTTTCAGCAGTCAGGACAGGGAAACTGGTCAAAGCTGAGGGAAATATGGATGGTGCTAAATACAGGGATATTCTTGAGAAAAACCTGTACCATTCTGTGTGTGATTTGAGGCTAGGACGGAGGTTCACCTTCCAGCAGGACAATGACCCCAAACACACTGCTAAAGCAACACTTGAGTGGTTTAATGGGAAACATGTAAATGTGTTGAAATGGCCTAGTCAAAGCCCAGACCTCAAGCCAATAGAAAATCTGTGGTCAGACTTAAAGATTCCTGTTTACAAGTGCAAACCATCCAACTGGAAGGAGCTGGAGCAGTTTTGCAAGGAGGAACGGGCAACAATCCCAGTAGTTAGATGTGGTAAGCTCATAGAGACTTATCCAAAGCGAGCTGTGATGGCGGATCTACACAGTATTGACTTTAGGGGGTAAATAGTTTTGCACATTGACTTTTTCTGTTATTTTGTCCTATTTGTTTGCTTTACAATAAAAAATAAAATCTTCAAAGCTGTGGGCATGTGCTGTAAATTAAATGATCCAAATCCTCAAACAATCCAAGTTAATTCCAGGTTGTGAGGCAACAAAACACATAAAATACCAAGGGGGGTGAATACTTTTGCAAGGCACTGTAGAGGTTGTCTCCTGAAGCTGCTGGATCCATGACTGTGCAATACAGATCATGTGTTTTAACATACAAGGCTGTTTCAGGTCAGTAACTCAGAATGGAATAAAGCCAAGCACAGCGCCTGAATTTTGCTGATTATGATTTTGCTTTGACTTGATGGAAGGTCTTTAAACTCTTACTTGGGATCACTCACTAGAGAAGGGGACCTTTTCTATACTGAAGAGGGCTGGGATAATGGATTAACATAAATAGGTCACAAATTCCAAGTGATGTTTGTGGTGTCCTGTAGTCTGGGAGGCAGTTTAGGTGTAGAGTGCTTAATTAACAAATATTATATACAGCGGTTAAAATAAGCATTGAACGGGTCGCCATTTTTCTAGGTAAATATATTTTTAAAAGGTGCCATTGACATGAAATTGTTGCCATATGTTGGTAATTACCCATGCAATCCATACATACAAAGAAACCAAAACTAATAAGTTCTGAAATTAAGTTATGTGTAAATAAAATGGAATGGCACAGGGAAAAGGTATTGAATACATGAAGAAAGGGAGGTGCGAAAATGCATGGAAAGCCAACGCACCAGCTGAAATCTATCAGTAATTAGAAAGCAATCCTGCTCCTTGTCAGTGCAAATTGATCTCAACTGATGGCCTATAAAAAAGGTGTCTCATTACCAAGGTGTCACACAAACATCTCAAGATCTTTGCAACCCTATTGGGGCAAAACATACTGATGTCATTGGTTACAGACAGATTGTTTCAATTTTGGAATGTTCCAGTAAGCACTCTTGGGCCATAATCCAGAAGTGGAAAGAACATAATTTCACCATAAACCGGCCACGACCAGGTGCTCCTCGCAAGATTTCGGACAGAGGAATGAAAAGAATTATCAGAAGAGTTGTCCAAGGGCCAAGGACTACTTCTGGAGAGCTTCAGAAAGACCTAGAATTATCAGGTACAATTTCTCCAAAGAAAACAATTAGTGATGCACTCAACCGCCATGGCCTGTATGCATGCTCACCATGCAAAACTCCATTGCTGAAGAAAAAAGGATGTCAAAGTGTGTTTAAAGTTTGCTGCATAACATTTAGATAAGCCTGTTAAATACTGGGAGAATATAGTCTGGTCAGATGAGACTAAAACTGAACTCTTTGAATGCCATAACATACACCATGTTTGGAGGTAATGGTACTGCACATCACCCCAAAAACACCCCCATACCAACAGTGTAGTTTGGATTTGGGAACATCATGCTGTGGGGCTGTTTTTCAGCATACAGTACTGGCAAACTCCATGTCATTGAAGGAAGGATGAATGTAAAAATGTACCAAGACAGATGATAAAAATCTGCTGCCATCTACCAGGATGATGAAGATGAAACGAAAGTGGACATTTCAGCAAGACAATGATCCCAAACACACAGCCAGGGAAACTCTCAATTGGTTTCAAAGAAAGAAAATACAGCTGTTAGAATGGCCCAGCCAATCACCTGACTTGAATCCAATGGAAAATCTATGGAAAGAACTAAAGATCAGAGTTCATAGAAGAGTTCAACGGAACCTTCAAGATTTGAAGACTGTGTGGAAGAATGGGCCAAAATCACACCTGAGCAATGCATGCAACTAGTTTCTCCATACAGGATGCGTCTTGAAGCTGTCATTACCAACAAAAGGATTTTGTACCAAGTATTAAATACATTTCAGTTAGTGTGTTCAATACTTTTTCCCTGTCATTCCATTTTATTATGCCAGAGATATGAACAACACAGTGCCCCTAAGTGGCGTCTCTAGGGCAATAATGGGGCACTTCCTGTACATGTGGACGTTCTTCAATTTGAGTGGAGCTTATGCCGCGTACACACGACCGGACTTTCCAGCAGACTAGGTCCGACGGAATCAGTCCATCGGACAATCCTATTGTGTGTGGGCTCATCCAATTTTTTATTTTATTTTTTTTATGTGAAAAAACTATCAGATGGACCTAGAAATAGAACATGTTTCAAATCTGTCCGACGGACTCAATTCGGGAAAACCGTTCATCTGTATGATGGCCCGACGGACCAAATACGACGCAAGGGAAGCTATTGGCTACTGGCTATTGTACTTTTTTAGTCCTGTCTTGCGTCATCACGTTCAAAATGAACGGACTCTGAAAGGTCCGTTGGAACTCCGCCGGAAGTCCATCAGGAAGACCATCGGACCTAGTCTGCCGGAAAGTCTGGTCGTGTGTACGTGGCATTTGTCATTTACTCTGTGAAAAAGAGACAGATCAAAGTATCACTGCTGCCACTTTCTATTGCACTAGGTACCATGAATAATTACTAAAATAACGACATTAAAAAAAAAAGGGAAAAGGGAGTAAAGACTAACAGAATATACTATAGGAGACAGAACGGGGTCTACATTTATATACAGAACTGCATTCAACTCTACAGACCACCAAACAGAGAAAGGAGGAATAGCGTCATGTTTCCTGAACTGTAAAGTGCCTTTGTAGTTTTCAACATCCCCTGCAACACCATGCAATTCTGTTACAGAATTTCCCCTCAAATTTCTAGAAGTGGATAGGACAGGGTAGTAAAGTAACCAGAATATTATCACAATTTGTACATTTTGAAGCTTGGTGCCTCCTCTAACCCTGCTGCCCTAGGCACTGACCTGAGGCAGCAAACTGGCTGCTGCAACTATTCTATTAAATCACAGGTCTCTACAGTTTTAATATTTACATCTCTTGAAAATTTTAACCCCTGATAAATGGGTCCCCCTATAACCCCCCCCCCCCCAAATTAAATTTCCAGTAAATGATTTTTTACCAATAGTCTGGCTTCCTTTTTTTTTTTTTTTTTTTCATTTGGCATTATAGTAAGTACAGGCCTGGCTCCAGAACTCAACAAAGGCAGGCAAGTATCCCCTATGGCCGCTAACCAGAAGTGGATGCTACAGATGGTAATTAACTCTAAAGCTACAATTAAAGCAGTATTAACCGCTTCAGCCCTGGAAGATTTTACCCCCTTCCTGGCCAGAGCACTTTTTGCTATTCGACACTGTGTCGCTTTAACTGACAATTGCGATGTTGCACCCAAACAAAATTGATTCCCTTTTTTTCCCCATAAATAGAGCTTTCTTTTGGTGGTATTTGATCACCTCTACAGTTTTTATTTTTTTGCTCTATGAACAAAAATAGTTTTAGCTTTATGACATTTTTATTAGTAATTATTTTTTGCTAGTAATGGCGGTGATTTGCGATTTCTATCAGGACTGCGACATTATGGCAGGCACATCGGACAACTTTGACACATTTTTGAGATCAGTGGCATTAATACAGTGATCAACGCTATAGAAAATTCATTGATTACTGTAAAAATGTCACTGGCAGTGAAGGGGTTAACACTAGGGGGCAATCAAGGGGTTGTGTTTTAACTGAAGGGGGGATGGGACTGTGCAGGGGAGATGACAGATCGTTTGTTTATACTCTGTATGAACAAACGATCTGTCTGTTCTCCCGTCAGAGAACCGGAAGCTGTGTGTTCACACATACAGATCCCAGTTCTCCGTGGGCCCTGAGCGATCGTGGGAGCCCAACGGTGATTGTGACCGCCGGGCACTCGCATTGGCTTGGGGGGGCAAGTGGAGGCGCGCACGCCACCTAGTGGCCAGAGAGCGAAGCAACGTTAAATAACGTTGTTTCGCCCAGCCGTGCCATTCTGCCGCTGTAAAACTACAGCGGATGTTTGGCAAGTGTTTAAACCATTTTAATACTGGGCACTTTTACCTCCTTCCTGCCCAGGCCAATTTTCAGCTTTCAGTGCTGTTGCATTTTGAATGGCAATTGCACGGCCAAAAAACACTGTATCTAAACTAAATTTTTATCATTTTGTTCACACAATGAGAGCTTTCTTTTGGTGGTATTTAATCACCACTGGGTTGTTGTTTTTTTAGCAAAAAAAAAAAAGGAAAAAAAAAAAAAAAGACAAAAAAGAATAAAATTAGAAAAAAAAAAAGTGTTTTTCTTTGTTTCAGTTATACAATTTTGCAAACAATTGTTCTTCAAAAATTTAGGGCAAAATGTATTCTGCTACAGTTCTTTGGTGAAAATAACCCGAATCGGTGTATATTATTTAGTCTGTAGGAAAGGTAGAGTCCACAAACTATGGTATATATCTGAAAATTGATCAATCCTGATATACTGACTAATTTCTTGAGGCCCAAATATGTCAGGACAGTACAAATATTCCACAAATTACCACTTTTTGGAAAGTAGACAGTCCAAGGTATGTAGTTAGAGGCATAGCAAGTTTTTTGAAGTTGTAATTTTTTTGGAAATTAAGTAATAAAAAAAAAAAAAAAATCACAAAAAAATTAAACACACTGTGAAATAAATATTAGGTGGGTGGTTATGGATTGCCTCTATTTATTCCATATGCACATTAACTTGTCTATTCCTATAGTTAGCTAGTCTATTAAAACTCTGCTAATGTTTCTGTTGATAGTACAATGATATAAGGTTAGCTATGAAAACAAACACACTGCTAAGTAAAACAACGTCTTATTTATTTCCCAAGAAAATAGGAAATGCCAACATAAGAAACACTAAGGAAAATATTACAGAGCATATAAAATACAAAACCATCAATGATATGGGCTCAAAATGCCAAGTGAGAGCCATAAGGCCAATAGAAGAAAGAGAGCAACAGAGAGATTTTTCCATTCTGTGTGTAGTTTTAAACCCCAATTGTACACCGCCCAGACACCACCCCATTGCCAGCTCATCTAGTATTCTGTCCAATCCAAAATAGTTAAGAGGCAGTCCTTTAATATTATTTCTCTGTCCGTCTTGCTGTAGTGGCCTCTAGGGGCAGTATTCATCCATGAATCATCGCTATGTGACCTGGGTCATCTTCAGTGATAGCTAGCCCTTTGATCTTCTGTAGTCTAACTCCATCAATAATCTTGGCAGCAATGGCCCTCTTTGAAGCTTGCCTGCAGAGTGTTAATCAAGGATTTCAATATTTATCACACTAGTTGGTCAGGAGCCTAGCTTTAGTTCCCATACTCCCCCTGTCCGGGGACTGAATAGACACCCTGCTGAGTTAACTTTCCACTTCCAACTTAAGTCACCTGGTTGTATCAACCTGAAAGAAAACTCCCGAAAAATTATATCCATGTTGCCCTTTTTTTACACATTATGATTGGCTATAGCAGTGAACTTTATTGAATTAAACTGATTCAGTTTGTTTTGTTGTGATTGGTCAGAGCTAATTACATGGTACAGATGAGTTGCGATTGGCCCTGTCTGTATTATGTGATCACATTGACCATTCACAGCTAGCAACACAATTGTACACAATGGATGGCATGAAAGGAAGCCATCCATGGTTTACAACTGTCATGTGATCTGCTGGGATTGGTCACACCGGTCACATAGTACCAGCACTGGTACACTGATCAGTCATCGGCTGTGACCAGTGGACATGGCCAGTGACAGATCGTGCCACTGTGTGGCGCCTTTTGAAAAGACGTCATACAACATCCAGTCACTAGGACGAAAGGCCCGTCTGCCCATCAAGCTGCTATAGGCCAGGCGGGAAGGTGTGAACACTCCCCAGTAATCTATTTGTTAACAGTCTTACCTCAGTACTTGTATTTTATGACTTTCAACACTACTGACTCCTGCTCTCTTAGTGCTGGTTCCCTGAATGTATGTTTTTACAGGAAGAGTTAACAGAGGACATTACAGTCTCCAGTCAATCTGTTAACTTGGAGGCAAGAGGAGCAGGGGGTGCCTTGCACTAGGTTATGGGAGTGTGTATTGCTACTGATGTACAGTACACAGTGTAGGGAAACGCAGCTCCAGTCCCTGCATGCAAGGATGGCTCCATATAATGCTGTAAGAGAAAGGAACCACCCTGAAAAAGGAAACCTGCAGGCAGAGACAATGGGAACAGGTTAAACTAGAACAGGGGTCTCCAAACTGCGGCGCTTGCTTGCCTTTATCTGGCTCATGAGGCACTCTTCCTCCCAACGACACCAATGATGGGGGGCATGGTTCCTCCCACAGACACAAATGATGTAACTTTTTTTTACTCCCACTGACCACTAAGCCTATGGCATTGTTTAGTCCCATCGATGCCAGGGCCTTTTCTAGGCCATTGGCTACAGTCCGTCACCCCTAAAGTTTGAAGGGCAGTAGACCTTTGTTTTAAAAGTTTGGAGACCCCTGAACTAGAAAATAATAGGCAAAGATTAAAAGATATAGATACTGCATACCCAGCAAGTGCTTATATTAACTGCTGAAAGTGCTTAACCTCCCTGGCGGTATGATTATTTCAGATTTTTGATGCTGAAAGCGGTACAATTATTTTGCATGGAAATTTTTGCGTTTTATATTGTAGGCCTGTAATTCTTAGGAATAATTCACTTAAATCTGTCCAAACAAGAGTCTAGTAGACATCCCAGGTATGACAAAGTTTTAAAAAGGAAATTATAAAACAAAAAATACCAAAAATGGAAAACAATTAAAAAAATATTTTTTTCTTAGTTTCGGTTTTAAAATTTTGCAAACGAATAATCTTTCTTCATAAATTTAGACCAAATACTACTACATTTCTTTGGTGACAATAACCCAAATCAGTGTATATTAGTTTGTAGGAAAGTTATAGAGTCTACAAACTATGGCACTGTGTGTGTGTATATACACACACACACACACACACACACACACACACACACACACACACAGTGTATGAAAATGTATCAATCCTGATGTACCAATGGCCTATCTCATTTCTTGAGGCCCTTATAATGCCAGGACAGTACAAATAACCCCCAAATGACCTCTTTTTGGGAACAGCGTGTGTTTCTCTTTAAGTTAAAAGTGGTCTCTGCAGCGGATTCGCTGCAAGATCACTTTTATTGGCGCCGTGAGAGGTGCCCCATGCCCCCCCCCCCTCCCACCACCATGCTCAGGTCGCCTCTACCGCTTACCAGACCCACCGGATGCTTGGCTGCCGACTGAGGGGAAGATGACCCTGGCTCGGCTCCATGGTATTGGAGGGTGGAAGCGACATCAAATGTCCCTTCTGCCCATAACTTTTTAAAAAGAAGAATTTTTTCTATTTTTTTTTATTGCATTTTAGTGTAAATATGAGATCCGAGGTCTTTTTGACCCCAGATCTCATATTTAAGAGGTCCTGTCGTGCTTTTTTTCTATTACAAGGGATGTTTACATTCCTTGTAATAGGAATAAAAGTGACCCATTATTTTTTTAAAGCGCCCCGTCCTGACGAGCTCGCTCGCTGGAGCGAACACATACGTGAGTAGCGCCTGCATATGAAAACGGTGTTCAAATCACACATGTGAGGTATTGTCGCGATCGTTAGAGCGAGAGCAATAATTCTAGCCCTAGACCTTCTCTGTATCTCAAAACTGGTAACCTGTAGAAAATTTTAAACATCTCCTATGGAGATTTTTTTAGGGTAAAAGTTTCTCACCATTCCACGAGCGGGCGCACTTTTGAAGCGTGACAAGTTGGGTATCAATTTACTCAACATAACATTATCTTTCACAATGTAAAAAAAAAAAAAATTAGGCTCTTTACTTTTGTCTTATTTTTTTATTCAAAAACATATATTTTTTCCAAATACGCAAATCCAGCATGACAGAAAGTATTGCAACGACTTGGTTTCTCTAGGGCAGCCTCTCTCAACCTTTTCAACACCTTTTCCTTATCAAGGACATTGGAGAATGTTCTGGACATAGTGGGTGGAGGTTAAGATAAGCTGCTTGGAATATGTATGAGGACCTCAGCCAATCCTCAGTAAAGGGCTGGCAGGGGCAGGCCACCACATAAATAGAAATGAGTCATTTCAGCAGGGGCAATCGGTTGGAATATGGAGATAGAATGCTGAGGAGGCTGTTGGTGGCCCTTGAGGGGGCCCCCCCTAGTCTGGGGGGGACCTCGGGCTGCAGCTCGGGTGCTGGAAAGAGCTTGCCAAAACACACGGAGAAGCCCTTCTTGGAGGCATGGGTGCAAGGAGAGTGGACAGCAGGTGCAGGGCATCAATACTTGGAGATCCCCTGAAAGTGAGCCGGGTGGGCTGGTGAGTGTCAGTCTGGAGGACTGTGGGGAGAAGTTAGCCTGTAGGGCTAGTGAAAGGGGTAGCTGCAGCCAGGCAGGTTGGCAGTGCCTGAAGAGGTGGTGCTGGGATCACTAGCCACAGGAGTAATGCAAGCTGGGCGCCAAAATTGTGCTACACACCAAAAGGGCTTCAGGTTGGGCTATTAAAGCGTTTTTTTTTTTTTTTTTTTAAAAGCCAGCAGCTACAAATACTGCAGCTGCTGACTTTTAAAATAGTGACACTTACCTGTCCAGCGCGCCCGCGATGTCGGCACCCGAAGCCGATCTCTAGATCGTCTCTCGGGTCCTGCCGCCGCCATCTCGGGTATGGGAATCAGGAAATGGAGCCTTTCGGCTTCATTTCCCGGTTCCCTACTGCGCATGCGCGAGTTGCGCTGTGCAATAAGGACGTTCCCCGCTGCCTCTGGGATCTGTGTGTTTCCCAGCAGGAAGTGGGGCACTTGCGGAAAGGGGTGGGCACTTGCGGAAAGGGGCGTAATCTACGCCCCTTTCCACAGAGAGCTATCCCGGAAGTGGGTGCAGATACCTGTACTGTACAGGTATCTGCACCCCCCTCCCCCGTGAAAGGTGCCAATTGTGGCGCCGGAGGGGGGAGGGTTCCGATGAGCGGAAGGTCCACTTTAGGGTGGACCTCCGCTTTAATTTCATTTGACTGATAATAGTCCAAGTAAAAAAGATTTGGCTTGTGTCAGAACCTACCTACAGCATGAAGCTTTTCTCAGAAAGGATTTCATGCTTATGCAATAGTTTTAGAGCACAACTACAGGCTCATGTATGACAGTAAAAGCAAGTAATAAATCTATTTATATGTGATGCACAAGCTTCAACGTAAAAAAACAAAAATCTCCCTTTACATTTCCTGACTGAGACAAATCCTCCATCCGTTGTGTCTCACATACTCCCCTCCCAGACTAGGGTTGCCACCTTTTCTTCAAGTCAAACCCGAACACAAAAAGCAATTTTTTGTATAAACTATACATATATTTTGCTACTAAATAACATTTCTAATCATATGAAGTAATAACAAGAGTCCCCCTTTACATCAGAGTCCACAGAGTTCCCCTTTTACATCTGAACTCACAGAGTTCCCTTTCACTGTAAGGGGGGACTCTGCAGACTCTGATGTAAGGGAGACCTCTGGGGCTTCTAACATAAGGGATGCACTGGGAGCCCTGATTTAAGGGTGAACACTGAGAACTCTGATGTACGAAGAGCACTCTAATGTAAGGGGAAACACTATGGCCACTGGTGTAAAGGGGAACTCTGATGTAAGGGTGCTCTGTGAAGCCTAATTTGCCTTACTGTACTTACTCAGAGGCAAGAGAGAGAAGAGGGGAGACTTTAGTCACAGACAGGGATGGATGGATGGATGGATGGTGAGCCCACTCACCCCTTAGCAGTCAGCACCAGATGGATCTGCGGCTGCTGGACTTCAAAATTTCCAGCTCCCACTTCCCTTTCTGAGGCACAGCGCCGGGGATTGGAGTGTGAGCAGACACAGAAGGGTAGAGGTGGGCTGGAAGAGTGGAAGAGGTGCAGATCGAGCCCTCTCTCCTCTCCCATCTGTATGCGTTTGGGGGGAAGGTTTGTTAGTGCTGGCTTTAGGGGCTGTGAAAGAGTGTAACAGACACTCTCAGCTGAGACAACCACTGCCAGCAATCCTGCTGAAAAGCCATAGTCCAGTCTAAATAATGTGTCCGGGTTTCAGACAGTCTGAAACCCGGACACATGAACCCAAACCCGAACTGTCCGGGTGAATCCTGGACAGGTGGCAACCCTATCCCAGACACTGCAGCTCACAATGGGGGAGGGAGATCAGCAGCAGAGGCAGTAATGTCAATCCAGATAGTGATGGTTGGGACTAGGTGTTGCCAGGTGCTAATCGGCGAGCTACAATTTAGAGATAGTGAATCAGCTGTGATAATGGCAAAGGCCAAGCCCCATGCAACATCCTCTCATGCCACTGTAGTGCAAACAGGAGTCTACATGAGAGTGACAACTCTGCATGGAATTCAAGAGCAATGCAGCATCATTGCCACACCATTACAGGATTACAGCATTAGGTGGATTTCACTGACATAATCAACAGGCATTTGTGGGGCTTTACACAGGGACTAAGGGTATATTCCAGTGTTTCCATTCCTCAAGGCGCACCAACAGGAAAGCCTGAAATTATGACCTGTTGGTGCACCTTGAGGAATGGAATTGAGAAACACTGGACTATACCCTTAGTCGCTGTGTAAAGCCCCACAAATACCTGTGACTTAAGGAGAATAGCCAAAGCTTTTCTTGGCTGTACTTCTAAGGATCACAGGAGTACTGTATGTTCTGCACTCCTGTGACCCATTTTCATGCGACAGCGGGCTAAAACCCACTGTCGGCTAACATCACAGAGCCATAGCGTCATAGCATAGTGTCATATCCAGAGGTTGTCTTTGGAAATAGACATATGAGTGCTGCCAGCATTGCTGCAGAGGTTGAAGGGGTGGGGGGTGTCAGCCTGTCAGTTCTCAGACCATATGCCGCACACTGCATCAAATTGGTCTGCATGGCTCTCGTCCCAGAAGAAAGCCTCTTCTAAAGATAATGCACAAGAAAGCCTGCAAACAGTTTGCTGAAGACAAGCAGACTAAGGACATGAATTACTATAACCATGTCCTGTGGTCTGATGAGACCAAGATAAACGTATTTGGTTCAGATGGTGTCAAGCGTTTGTGGTGGCAAGAAGGTAAGGAGTACAAAGACAAGTGTGTCTTGCCTACAGTCAAGCATGGTGGTGGGAGTGTCAGGGTCTGGGGCTGCATGAGTGCTGCCAACACTGGGGAGCTACAGTTCATTGAGGGAACCATGAATGCCAACATGTACCGTGACATACTGAAGCAGAGCATCATCCCCTCCCTTCGGAGACTGGGCTGCAGGGCAGTATTCCAACATAACGACCCCAAACACACCTCCAAGACAACCACTGCCTTGCTAAAGAAGCTGAGGATAAAGGTGAAGGACTGGCCAAGCATGTCTCCAGACCTAAACCCTATTGAGCATCTGTGGGGCATCCTCAAATGGAAGGTGGAGGAGTGCAAGGTCTCTAACCTCCACCAGCTCCGTGTTGTCATCATGGAGGAGTGGAAGAGACTTCATTGGCAACCTGTGAAGCTCTGGTGACCTCCATGTCCAAGAGGGTTAAGGCAGTGCTGGAAAATAATGGTGGCCACACAAAATATTGAAACTTTGGGCCCAATTTGGACATTTTTACTTAGGGGTGTACTCACTTTTGTTGCCAGCGGTTTGCAAAAGTTATCACGTCTACAAAATAGGGGGGATAGATTTATGGCATTTTCATTATTTATTACTAGTAATGGCGGTGATCAGTGATTTTTAGCAGGACTGCGACAATGCGGCAGACAGATCGGACACCTGACATTTTTGGGAACCAGTGACATTGTTACAGCAATCAGTGCTAAAAATATACATTGACCTTGTACTAATGACACTGGCAAGGAATGGGGTTAACTTAAGGGGGGGGGGGGATCAAGGGGTTAAACGTATTCCCCGTTTGTGTTTTCTAACTGTATGGGGGACTGTGTGATTGGGGAAACACAGGTCTGTCTTCCTGCATAGCAGAGAGACAGAATATGTGTGATCTCCCCTGTCAGAACGGAGATTTGCCTTGTTTACACAAGCAGATCCCTGTTCTGTCACTGGGAATGGTCGCATGTGGCCGCCAGACATCGAGTGTGCCCCACCCACTGATTGGTTCCTTCACTGGCCAATGGGAGCGTGCGCACCCACAAAAGTGAGTTCCTGAGCCGACATACAGCTACGGCAATTTGCGAGAACGCGCCACCTTGCCGAAGTATAATGACTGCGGCTAGCCAGGAAGAAGTTAAATAGTATATCATTACCATTCACTATGCTAATTAAGACACCTACTTTGTGGGCTGTCATGTCAATCATACAGGCACCAAAACTAAAGTT
Organism: Lithobates pipiens; assembly: GCF_037356315.1. NCBI lineage: Eukaryota > Metazoa > Chordata > Amphibia > Anura > Ranidae > Lithobates > Lithobates pipiens. The sequence goes on along the minus strand of NW_027507686.1, from coordinate 218,135,677 downwards.
TGTCACACACAGAATGAGTTTTGTTTGGTGCTTAATGTTGGCACCACTCTGCCCAACCACCTTCTAGTTATAAACTGACCGAATAGCTTTCGGTGTTCTGACAAGCAGAATACAATAGTCGCAGCAGGAGATTCATCCATGCAATCTATGTGTATAGCCAGCTTAAGCCTGTAGCTAATTAAAAAAAGTTCCTCCCTGGAGTACCTACCTAATGGAAGGCAGGTAGTTGATCCCATGCATGTTCTTTCTTCATGCAAACACACAGGCTGCTCCCATTGCATGCAACTGTCCTCTCCTCCTATCCCAGGTGTGTCTCAGTGATGTGTAGCCAAGAACACCTGATTGCTTCAGCTGCAATCATTGCAGCAATCTTCTCCTGTCTGTCGGTGTCACAGATCGTTATGGGGCCATACACATCAATAAATCATCTATTTCTTTTCCGATCGCTCTCTCCTTATAGGAATATACATCAATAGTTGATTAAGCATGCCTCTGTTTTCACAATGCAATCTCATAATCTAATTAATTGAAATAGGATCAAATCCATGATCAAAGCATCTCAGTGTTGCCGATCAATACAGCAAATTTGAAAAAAAAAATTGCCCTCATCAATCACTTCAGTTTGACTGAATCTTATCTAAATCGGTCGTAAAGGAAAGTTATGCCTATCCGTTTGTAAGCCAATTTCATTGAACCACACATCGATGAGATAAAAAAAAGAAGTGTGTATGGCAACCATTAGGCTACCTGAACATGGGCGGTTTGGCTTGTCACCTTCACGTGCCTGGGTTTTTCTGGAGGCACATGCCCAATGTCCAGCCCTGGTAGCAGCCTGTTAAAATCTATGATGGGCTGAAATACATGGCTGGCATGAGTGCTACTCGCGTTTAGGGCCACATGCATTCAAAGACATATGCCCCGAATGCAGGAATTCTGTGTTTGGCACATACATTTCTGGACACGGGTACAACTGGCAGCAGGGCTGGATGTTGCACCTGTGCCTCCTGGGTGCCCAAAAACTCCAGGATTTGAGGCTTATGGACTAAACCACCTGTGTGCATTAAGCTGGTCATAGACTAGTGGAAATTCATTAAAAAAATTTAAGAATGTTTGTTCAATTTTCTAAACGTTAGTGGGGTCAGAAACAGGAGGAAAATGATTAAGTTAGGCAGGCCATACACGGAGCAAATTTCTTTACTGCAACCAGGCTTTGCAGGAAAGACATTTGCACGATTCCTCGCCCAATACAAACAGTGCTGACAGGGAAATCCCTCCTGCTGGGCCATTGTCTTCTCCTGGCAGGGGCGAAGACAGTGATTATTGCTAGCGGCTATAGCAGCTGTTTGAGATAATCGCAGGTGAATACAGCAGGCTGGTTGTATCCAAGCTGATCGATCAACTTGGTACATTCAGCCTGTCCATAAACGCTTCGAATCTGCATTCCCCTTGAAGCTGCATGCGGGCAGCCTACAGAAGTGAGGACACAGCCGTGTTTCAAAATTTGACATGTATGCAAGAGCGGCTGCATGGATCCGAACATGCACTGTCTGTGTTCAGATCTGTGTACATGCCCCTGCACACACGTCAAATGTGGCTGTGTTCATGCAGCCGCTGAATCTGAGTCTTCCTCTATCTATAGGCTGCCTGCATACAGCTCCAAGGCGGATGCAGCTGCAGAAAAAAATGCCTCAGTAAGGAGAAGGAGAGTCGGTCCTCAGCTGTCATCTCCGGATGAATGTACACTATACTATACTTTTTACCACCTTTTACCACTGAGCCCATTCGGACCTGTCTGTTCTTGTATATTTAATTAACGCACATTGTGTCACATATCAATATGCATTTCCGTAACCAATTTTAAGCTTTCAGTGCTGACGCATTTTAAATGACAATTGTGCGGTCATACAACACTGTACCCAAATGAAATTTTTATAATTTTGATCACCTCTGTGGTTTTTATTTTTTGTTAATTTTTTTTTAAAAAGACCAAATTTTTTAAAACAAAAATTATATATATATTATATTTTGTTATAAAATTTAGCAAACAGGTAATTTTTCTCCTTCATTGATGTATGCTGATGAGGCTGCACTGATGGGCACCGATAAAGCGCACTGGTGGGCACTGAGAGGTGGCACTGATAGCTGGCAGTGATGGGCAGCAATAATCGGCACTGGTAGGTTACACTGATAGGCAGTAATACTAGGTGACACTGATGAGCATTGATAGTTGGCACTGGTGGGCAATGGCAGGTGGCACTGGCAGGGGGTGATGACTGGCACAGATGAGGGTACTGATGGGCATCCTCTTCGAGACGAATGTCCCTTGCACATAAGCTGGTGATCAGCTTTTTTTTCTCCTCACGCTCTCAGGAGACAAAAAATGATTACAAAGCTTTTGTTTACACACGTGATCAGCTGTCATTGGCTGACAGCTGATCACGTGGTAAGGGGCCATGATTGGCCCCTTACTCAGATCTATGATCACCCGAGTCTCGTGACTCAGTGATCACAGCGCGTGTGCAAAGGGGAGGCCGTCTTATGATGGCCTCCCGGAAATTCGGGTCCGCGCTGTAGCTGTCATTGGGCTATAGCGCAGACGCCAAGAGGTTAAAGTGGTTGGAAACCCTTACAAAAAAGGGTCCTTCCTGCCCAGAGATAGGAGGTAAAGCAATTCATACACAAGGCAGACTACTTCCCTTGCCCTCACACTTAGGATTGCCACCTTTTCTTCAAGTCAAACCCAAACACTAGCGGCACACAGCAATTTTTTTTTTTGTATAAACTATACGTATATTTTGCTATTAAATAATATTTTTAATCCTATGAAGTTAATAACAAGAGTCCCCCTTAACATCAGAGGCCACAGAGTTCCCCCTTTACATCTGAACTCACAAAGTTATCTTACACTGTAAAGGGGGACTCTGCAGACTCTGATATAAGGGAAAACTCTGGGGAAAACTCTGGGGACTCTGACATAAGGGATGCTCTGGGAACCCTGATTTAAGGGGGAACACTGAGAACTCTGATGTACAGAGGGCTCTGATTGAAGGGGGAACACTGTGGCCTCTGGTGTAAAGGGGAACTCTGATGTAAGGGGTGCTCTGAGAACCCTGATTTACCTTAGTGTACTCACTCAGAGGCAGGAGAGAGAAGGGGGGAGACTTCAGTCACAGACAGGGATGGATGGTGTGCTCACTCACCCCTTGGCAGTCAGCATCTCTCATCCAGATGTATCTGAGGCTGTTGAACATAAAATTTCCAGCCCGCACTTTTCTAAGCAGTGTTGGCAGACCCAGAGGGGTAGAGCTGTGAGGAAGAGGTTCAAAACAAGCCCTCTCTCCTCTCCCATCTATTTGTGTGTTGGGGAGGGGGATTGTTAGCGCTGGCTTTAGGCAGCATGAAAGCGCGTGTAACAGACACCCTCCGCTTAGACAACTGCAGCCAGCAAACCCTGCTGGGAAGCCATAGTCCAGTCTGAATAATGTGTCTGGGTTTCAGGCAGTTTGAAACCCGGACACATGATTCCAAACCCAAACTGTCCGGGTGAATCCCGGACAGGTGGCAACCCTACTCACACACCTCCCCCCCAAAGTGGCCTGAAGTTCTGCAAACCTTCCGGCAACTTTATTTCCTGTGCAGGTGACAATTAAAGTGGAAGTAAACCCATGGATTTAAACAGTTAAAAAAAAGGCATGCAGGGAATGCTAACTGAACATTGGCTGTGCTCTCAGACAAACTATCAAACCATCCAATGGCTGGTGTCATAACGAATCACATGTGCAGCACCATAGCAGTTGAAGATTAAACAGAGGCAAAGATGGCAGCTTCCTTGGCTGAAAACGATAGGGGAGTTTACTTCCACTTTATATCACCATTTGATACTTTTTATTCCTTTGTGTTTCTTTAATAAGGCCCTGGTCAGATGTATATTTACCTGGTGCAGTTGGACTTTTTTTTGTATATCCTTTATATAAAAAATATGACCTCAGTACAAAGTACTGTAAAACTGCATAGTACAATATGGCAATATCTGGTAAAAGCTACAGTTTCAGCTCATTAAGGAAGGAGGTGTCACAGGGCCGATCCTTGGTGGGTGTGCGAGCTGAGGCAAAGGGGGGCACCAAACAGTGTCATTTGCCCATTCTGAAGCCTGCTGGGCTTCGAAAGCTTGTACACGCTCACCCGGGCGGTGCATGTGCAGTGACATAATGGCGCCATTTTTGAATGTCACACACCAGGTCACCAAGAGATCCCACACTCTTTCTCCGCTCTGCCTGTGCAAGGAGGGTTCCCGCTGGACGAAGGTAGTAGCAGCCTGTGTAAAGTGACAGGAGGGCAAAGAGCAGCACCAGGGGTGGGTGAACATGGTGGGCTGTGCTGGGCTCTCAGAAGATCAGAGCTCCCTCCTCACATTGGGGGGCATTCCGTAAATTATGACACGTCTGCTGGAGGATGTGGGCATCTCACGTAGCATGTCTGCAGTCTCTGACCATCTCACGTGCCATGTCTGCAGTCTCTGACCATCTCACGTGCCATGTCTGCAGTCTCTAACCATCTCACGTGCCATATCTGCAGTCTCTAACCATCTCACCTACTAGATCTGCAATCTCTGGACCATCTCTAGTACAAGGTCTACAATCTCTGACCATCTCTTGTACCATGTCTGCAGTCTCTGGCTATCTCACATGCCATGTCTGCAGTCTCTGACAATCTCACGTACCAGGTCTGCAGTCTCTGACCATCTCAAGTACAAGGTCTGCAGTCTCTTACCATCTCAAGTATAAAGTCTGCAATTTCTGGACCATCTCAAGTACAAGGTCTAAAATCTCCGACCATCTCCCTTACCATGTCTGCAGTCTCTGACCATCTCACTTACCATGTCTGCAGTTAGTAAGATGACAACACCCATGTGGGGGTGCCAGAATTAATTCTGCACCCAGGCGTCTGTGATCCTAGGATCAGCCCCGAGGAGTCAAATATACCAATCAAAATTTGAGAGGTAGTGGTTGTCTGGAAGTGGGGTTCCTAATGTTGATACCATACTTAGGTTAAGATTCTGTGGATGCTGGCCACCTCTCTTGGTATAATAGTACTGTTTATAGAATAAGGTTATTACCATGCTGCAGAAATAGAAAGAGATGCCTGGCTGCCTGCCGCACACCTTACCTAGCCCAAGTAGTAGGCAGGTAAAAGCAGCCTCAGCTTGATTCATCCACACCATGTCCTCAACATATTTCACCCCACCCAAGGGGTTAATCATGAAGCTGCTTTTACATACCTACCACTCGGGGTGGGTGAGGTCTGCAGTGACCTCGCTATCTCTGCCCATTTCTTCAGCGTGCTTTGGGTTTGGACAGACCCCTCCTCAGCCTGTACCCTCACCACCAGTTAATGGCATCCAACTCATTAGAGGAAGAAAATTGCTGCTCCAAAAGCTCCAGACCTTTTAGAAAGACCTTGATGGCCCTTAAAGTAATACTAAAGGCTTGTTTATTGTTTAAAAAAAATAACAAACATGTTCTACTTACCTTCTTTATGCAGGGATTTTACATAGAGCAGCTCAGATCCTCCTCTTCTCAGGTCCCTCTTCAACTCTCCTGCCCCCCCCCACACTCATTGGCTCACTGAGTTTGTCTGACAGCAGCGGAAGCCAAAGGAGCCCCACTGCTGTCTCAAACAATTAGGAGGGAGAGTCCCATAAAGCCGAGTCTCTTGTGCAACATCACTGGATCGAGATGGGCTCAGGTAAGTATCAGGTAAGTTGCTGCAGACAGAAGGTTATTTTATCTTAATGCATAGAAAGAATCAAAACTTAAAAAAAAAAACCTTCTGCCTTTACAATCGCTGTAAGCATTTATCAAGGTTCCTACCGTACTACTTCATACAGACAAGGGGTATTGCCGTATCCACAACCAGCAATGGACATATACAGCTGGTGTCTCCTCTGTAGCACTTTTCTAATTTCATTTGAGGGGTGTAGTGTGGGCATTGCAACCCCAATGACAATTGTTGGAACACTAGATACTTGGAGTATACTCTAGGTCAGTGATGGCGAACCTTGGCACCCCAGATGTTTTGGAACTACATTTCCCATGATGCTCATGCACCCTGCGGTGGAGTTGAGCATCATGGGAAATGTAGTTCCAAAACATCTGGAGTGCCAAGGTTCCCCATCACTGCTCTAGGTATTTGGAGATAGTTAATCAATTAGGTGTATATTTATTTATATGTGCCTCTATAGGTGTCTTACCCTGAAATATTTTGGTGACACACTAGGGGTGACATCTTGAACCACCCCACTTCTCAGCACTTTGTAATGTATGATCAAGGGAGTTGGAAACACTTGAGTTCATCAGGCATATACATATGTGAGTAAAATTATTTTTCACATGCCCTTCCTTAGACAACTTCATAGACGTTGCTATTTGATAGAAAATTATGATATTATGTTTAATCTTTAGATAGTGGTAACATCCAGGTGAAAGACATAACACCGAAATTTCTGCCAGACATAATTCAATTTTAGTCTTTTCTTTAATTATTGGTAGCTTTTCAGTTATGTAAAAGGATGTGGTGCAGAATACTCTTTGTCTGCATCCTCAGTACCACCCTGGGGTAGTGTACTTATATTCAGGGCTGATGCAAGGATTTTTGACACCCTAAGCGAAACCTAATTTTGCCGCCCCCCCCCTGGCTCTACCACCTTTCCCCTGCCCATGTAAACCCCACCTTTTTAATGAAGCGCCCATCAAATGCAGCTTCACCAGCGCCCATCAATGAATGTTTGCTTGCCTCCATTCATTCAGGAGTCGGGACACAGATACAATCCTTCGCCACTGCTGAGCCTCTGACAATATGCGTGAATGGAGTGGTGGTAGCCTGCTGATGCTGAGAATTGGTTGCTTGCTGAAGAGAGTATGAACACCAATGGCCGGGCGCTCTAGGCAGCTGCCTAGTTTGCCCAGTGGTAGCACCGGCCCTGCTTATATTTTCTTAAAACTAGAAATTAAAAATGTATTATATGTGCCGTAAATGCCAACTCCTTTGGGACTATGTTTCACCCATATTTAAAGGGTCACTTTCAATATGGTCAGCGTGTACAGTTTATACACACATCCTGAGGCCAATTTACAGAGGAGCCAATTATTCTACCAGCAGGTCTTTGGACTGTGGAAAGATACTCATGGAAGCACAGGGGAACATGCAAACTCCATGCACATAGCTTCCTGTGTGGGATTAAGACTAAGGAACCTAGTGCTACAAACAAGCCAAAGAGCTAACCACTAGGCCACTGTGCTACCCACATGATTAGTCTCCTAACAAAGACAAACGGTATACATATTGTATGAAAATACAATCTTGTGTCAGAAAGTGCTAGCACGCTGTTCCCAAGGCTCGGTTCACACTGCTGCAACATGGAAACCAACTTGTGAGACCCCAAGTCGCATGACATTTCAAATTCAAGGTTTCCCTATGAGAGCCTTCTTAACTGACACTATACAATTTGCTCTGACTTTAGAAAAGGTTCCTGCACTACTTTTGTCTTACTTGAGTGTGATTTCAGCCCTTGTAAGGCTTCCAAATAGCAATCCAAGTCAGAAGGAAGCAGCAGGGCAAAAATTGCACTTTGCAGTCGCAGCGGCGTGAACCAAGCCTTATAAAGTTGTTTCTTTAGCATATATTTTATTTTGTTATTTACACTGTTCAGGGCTAAAAAAAAATACAAATATTGGACTTTTAACAATAAGTTTCATTTTTTTCCCCCCCGTTTAGTCATAAATATGAAATGTTGCACATACAAGAACTGTCTATTTACATTGGCAGTCTGCAGGTGCCAAGGCAAACAGCTCCCATTGTGTTCTTTAATTAGAAAACCCATAATGCATTGTGCCAGTGCGTGTGCATCCTCTATTAAATGTGCGATAAATGTGTCAGAACAACCATTTTAAATTTAAGGTGGCAAAGTAACATGGAAGCATTTTTTTGTTACTTATAACCTCTCATAGAGGATCCCTGTACTCCCCCTGACAATACCTTATTTGCTTTTCCCTCTATAAGAAAAGAGCCATCTTTATTCAGAATTCCCATCGCTTCCTGCACCGAGATGCTGTGCAGTAATCACACAATCGTGTAAAACCTGACACCTGTGCAGTTTTCAGATGTGTTCACAAAGATCAGCCTCTAAAATTGTGACCTGCTACAAGACTATAGTGGTGCAGGTTGATCACTTTTAGCCCATTTCTGGGCACAGAAAAAAAAAAAAAAGAACATACACCTTATTCTAGGTTTCCACAGGCTCCCTCCAGTGGTGCCACTAGGTCATTGCAGCCCCGTGGTTGCACACTGGTACGAACGTGTTTCCCCGAAAAGAAGACCGGGTCTTATATTAATTTTGGCTACAAAAAACTCATTCGGGCTTATTTTCAAGGGACGTCTTATCTACAGTATGTACAATAATCTACAATTTATTCAAATACAGTCATGTCATCTTATGGAAAAAAATAAATATCCGGCTCAGTTAAAGCATGATAGCACAGTGCTTGTGATGTGTCATTTATCCCTCAATATGTTCTAAAAACCTGGAATAAAAAAAATTATTTTTTTAAATGTCCCGTGTCCCATCTTCTCTCCCTATCAGTCAGGAGTCAGCATTATGACATTCTGTAATCCCAAAAATAAACCCTGGTTAAAGTCATTGTAAAATGATGTAATCTGTTTTGTAAAAAGATTACCATAATATGCAGTGCGTCTCCTTTTGTAACTCTATTGTGAAAAATACTTTATTAACAGCGCCACTGGGCACTCCGAATACTGCAAGGGGAGAGGCGGAGATCCCTGCTGACATCAGCACTGCTCCGAGCACTGCAGAGGGAGGGGCCGCTGATGTCATCCAGGGGGAGAAAAGATCTTCGGCGGGTCACGTGAGCGCCCAGCGGAGCTGTAAATAAGATATTTTCCACTGTAAAGTTACAAAAAGGAGACACACTGAACATTTTATAATCTTTTCACAAAAATGGATTCCATGTTTTTACAATGACTTTTAGGCCCCTTTCATACTGGGGCGGTGCGGGCACCGGTGGTAAAATGGCACTATTTTTAGCGCCGCTTTACTGTTTTAGCATCGGTATTCAGCCGCTAGCTGGGCAGTTTTACCCCCCTGCTTGCGGTCGAGAAAGGGTTAAAACCACAGCAAAATGCTGCTGCAGCGGCGCTTTGCTGGCGGTATAGCCACAATGACCCATTCATTTCAATGGGCAGAAGCAGTAAAGGATCGGTACACACACTGCTCCAAAGATGCTGCTAGCAGGACTTTTTTTTTTTTACCATCCTGCCAGCGCACCGCTCCAGTGTGAAAGCCCTCGGGCTTTCATACTGGAGTGTAAGGAGAGGCTTTCAGGCCGCTTTGCAGGTGCTATTTTTAGCACTGTAGTGCCTGCAAAGCTCCCCAGTGTGAAAGGGATCCAGCTAGGGCTTATTTTCAGGGTAGGGCCTATATTGCAGCCATCCCGGAAAAGAACACTAGGTCTTATTTTCAGGGGAAAAGGGTAGGCAGGGTTAATAGCCCTGCATTGTAACGACGACACCAAGCTCTGGTTCACACTAATGCGATTTCTGATGTGTCCCAGAATGCATGGAATCACATTGACAAATGAAATAACATGAGTTTCTATGAAGGCCAGTGACATGTGCAGCGCAAATCCTTTCCAATTTCAAAATAGGGTCCTGCCAGTTTAGTGCAGTGTGATTTGTAGCTTCATAGATTTGAATGAAAACTGCATGCAGATTGCTTATCTGTTCAAAATCAAAGGATTCTAGTATATTATGTAAGTCTTTGCTTTGTTCCTGACCTCCCATCCCTGGAGCATGTACTAATAGAGGGGAGACGGAGGATAGAAAATCGCAGCTGTATCCAAATCATCTCAAAAATGCATTCAAATCGAATTGAACCGCATAAACGCCGACTGGAGCTGCTCCTTGAAATCATATTGCAAAATGGATTAAGGGCCATATCCCACCACAAAAATGCACTCCGGATACGTTCCAGATCAGTTATTGCTTACAGTTCACACCACACACATTTTTTTATACAATTTGCTATGTTCCAGTACAGTTCCGTGCAGAAAAATAATGCACTCTCTACTTTATTTTCTTCACCAGAAACTGAGCTGGTGTGAACTAGAGCCACTGGAATACATGGAAAACGCTGCATGCATTTTTAGTGCAGAAAAAAAGCGAACAGAACTGCATCTGGTGTGAACTGGCATTCAACTCACACCGCATCAGTGTGAACCTGGCCTGAGGGAGCAGGGCAGAGCTTTGGAGAAAATAGGGCAGAGCTGGGGGTGGGGCAATAGTGCATTTTGTTCACAATCTAGGCATAACAAGCATTTAACCCTTGTAGTGCATGGGGGACCCCACTGCAGGGGTAGATTTTGACTACTTCCTGGAGTTGGGCTTTAAACTTATTAAATTTCTTCTTGGATTAAAGGACTCTCTGTCCCAAAGAAAGGACATTTTTTGGGTGTCCAATATTCACAAAAAATGTCCAAGTCGAACATTTGCGGAAAACTGGGTTTGTTTGTGGGCACTAATGGGGCGTTCTGCATATTAGGGTCTCTTGTTCTTTCCCAAAACCTACCACTAACCTATATGTCAGTCCTGACAATGTAAAGGGGGACATGAAAACTAAAGCCCGCTACACACTATTAGTAACGATAAAATGTAAAGCGCTCAGGAGGAGTTGCTGGATTAGGTATGCGATGTTAGTACAGCAATCTCTCCAGTTGAGTTGTTGTATTCAGACAGGGGGAGATGGGACAGGGATGGGCCCCCCCCCCCTCCCGGACACACAGTTTGCTGAGCACTCTGATCGACAGACCTTTTTCAGTCATGCCCCCTTGTCAGAAGCTGGCAGGACCAGCCGGCTTCTGAGGAATTGGCTTGTGTACACACGGGCCGAATGTCAGCTGGTTTCTATTGAACTGAAAGATGCCGCCTGATATTTAGCCCTTAACAGTTTGGTAGAGCTAGAGAGTGTTTCAAGAATGTACTAGAGTGATTTGGATTACCATCATAAAAAGGTAACAAAATCATGCGGTCTTCTTTTATAATTAAAGTGGTGTTCCACCATAAAAAAAAAAAAAAAAAAACACACACAACATATGAATGTGCCTAAAAAAAATTTGGAACAAATATATATATTTTTTTATTCACCTCTAAATGGCTGTTGCTAGGGGGTCCCTCGTAGTCTGCCTCCTTCAGTGTCTGGGCTCTTGATGTCACTTCCCCTCAGCGCAGGAATAGTTTAGCTCTGCTCCCTCCCTCTCGTCAATCATCTGGATCACGTGAGCAGTGCCAGATGATTGCGTGGCCAATCACGGCAAGCAGCGCCTGTAGTGCTCGGCTGTGAAGCCACAGCCAGGCGCCCACAGTTACAATGGCGGCGCCACCGAACAGATGGAGGCAACGAGCGAGGCTTCGATCCCCTGCATTGCTGGACCCTGGGACAGGTAAGTGTCTGATTATTAAAAGTCAGTAGCTGCAGTATTTGTAGCTGCTGACTTTTATTTATTTATTTATTTTTAAATGGGAACCCCTCTTTAAATACAATGCAGATTTTCAGCTGAAATCCTAAAGCCTCGTACAGATGATCGGATTTTCGGACAGGAATTGTGTGATGACAGACTGCCCGAAATCCGACCGTTAGTACGCTCCATTAGACAATTGTTGGCCAACTTTCCTCCAACAAACGGATGGCAGGCTAGTAAATTTTCAGCAGTCTGTCAGATTTTCATATCATGTGTACACAAGTCCGTCACACAAAAGTCCAAACATGCATGATCAGAATCAATGCTCACCAAACACGACATTAGCAGAAGGTGCCCAAAGGGTGGCACTCAAGAGCTGAAATATCATGTAGTACATCACTACGTTCGTGTTTGTTGGCTGACAATTGTGTGCCGTTAGTATGCAAGACAAGATCCAGGCACACATACTTCGGACAAAAGTCTGATGCTTTGTCTGCCGAAAATCTGATCGTGTTTACGAGGCTTAAGGCTGCTCTCCAAAATAGACAAGGAAAATTTGTGTATTGCTGATAGTGATTGGTCTTCTTAAATCATTGTAAAATCAGAGGTGCACTGGAAATTGGGGGATTGACGCTATCCATTACATTAACACACCCTGTTAATTTTGAATGATCTACCAACACATGTGCCGCGCCTTTGGGGTGACATTTAAGGCCCCTTTCACACGGACGATCCGTTCAGGTCCACCTGTCAGTTTTTCAGGCGGACCTGAACAGATGCTCCATAGAGGTCTATGGAGCGTCGGATGTCAGTGGTGACAAGGCCGCTGACATCGAACCTGCTCCTATCTGAAAAAGTGTGACGGAGGAAAAAGCTATTTTTCCATCCGCCATCGGATTGAATGACGACGGAAACTGTGGTCCGTCGTCACCCGATCTCCCATAGGGGAGAGCGGTGCTGTGACTGGTCCGTCCCTGCGCAGCGTGCAGAGAAGGACCTGTCATCTTCCTGCTCAGCGGAGATCGCTCCGGCGATCCCCACTGAGCAAGTGGATATCCACGGGGTGGATCAGCACTGATCTGCCCTGTGTGAAAGGACCCTAAAAGGTTGAATAGCACTATACATGGCTTCTGTGTGCAGTAAGGCTTGATTCACACCAACGCTTTTTTGATGCATTTTGCAGAAATGCAGAGATTTTTTTTTTAAACATGGGTTCCTAAAGAAAAAAAAAATAAATAAAAAAAAACACACACGACAAGCACCACAAAAACAACATGCATAGATGTGAATCGAGCCTTAAAAATGCACATTTTATCACACAGCGTAATGCATTAAAAGTACAAAAGTCCTAAAGCTGGTTTAGGGTGAATGGAAAAAAAAAAAAAAAAAAAAAATCTCCATCTACACTAATAGCACAAATGGACAAATCTCTCTGCTGGGCTATTGTATTCTGACAGCCAATCTAACCTCTAAAATGCTCTAAAAAAAATTGAGCAGTGTCTCCACATACAGCTTTACTCTTTTTGGATACAGCGGTTTTAGGTCTAAACTGTAGTGTGCAAGCCAATGACCATGTCGGAACTGGTGGCTCAATGCACAATAGGATTTGTACTTTTATCTCATTATCATTTTCTTCTAAAAGTGTCCAAGGCTGGCCATAGACTGTGCATTTTTTTTCCCTACAACCACGGGATTCCCCCATCATTAGACAGTGCTGACAGGGAAATCCCTCCTGTCGGGCAATTGTCTTCTCCTGGCGCTATAGCAGCCGCTTCCAAAAATCGGAAGCAAGTCCAGCAGGCTGGTTTTACCCAAGTTTATCGATTGATCAACTTTGTAAATTCAGCCTGCCCATTACTGGTTCGAATCTCGACCGGTTCCTGCTGAACCAGGCAAGGTTCAAACCATGTATGGCTGGGCCTACTTCTTAGGCCTCATGCACACTGGACATTTTTACAGCTGCGGTTTTTGGTTTCAGATGTTTTTTTCTGCAGCATATAAACTCCTCAGCATGTTACCCCATGTATCCATGCACACATAGGCTGCCATCAGTAGTTTTTAGTCGGGGATGTTTTCTGGCTGGAACCCCCCCCCCCCCCCCCCCAGCCAGAAAACAGCGTAAAAACTTGGCTATTCTGCATTTATCAGCATTTTTGAGCCACGAGCTTTTATGGGCATATAGTTTTGCTTAAAAAAAAAAAAAAAACATCACTTTGAAAAACTCACGGTATGGCTTTCTACAGGTAACATTACTGGCTTTTTAATTACATCCAGTGTGCATGAGGCCTTATATGCAAGACTGTTTTGGTTCAGATGAATTAACCTCATGTAGCGTTAATCACCACCTCCTTATAGCCCCTTCCCATCGTTAATCTGAAACTTGTTATTTTAAAAGGAAAGGAGAAATTGTGTTTTTTTTGTTTTGTTTTTTGTTTACACAGACAATAGACCCCTTGGGGAATAAAATCATGTGCATGTGGAGACTTTCTGCTCCAACCTCTTAGACCCTTAATTCATGCTGCTACTTCATAATGGGCTTGATACTTATCCTATAGACTAGGGCTTAGCCTGGTACACGTGACGAAAACAACAAATGAATGATCGTAGATTTTTTTTTTCTTTTGCATGCTAGTTTTATATCGAAAAATAATAGGTTACTAGGATTACGAAAATTCTCGTAAGAGAGAATACAATTTCACATGATGATGTCGTGTTTTGTATACTTTTATTTCTGAGCATGAGCAGTCTTGGTCACTCGATTTTTTACAGACAAAATGCCTTTTTTTTCTGCTGAGTAAATGAAAATCATTTGTTCAGCTATCGTATGGGGGAAAAAAAAAAAAAAACACAGCCACACACATTTTTTTGTTTTCGCCCCTTTGGCTAATTTTGCATGAACTGTCTGGGTCAGCTTTTAAAAGCGTTGTACTATCAATCATATCGCACGGTCACTGCAAAAGCAGTATTTTTTATCCAATTTTGTCATTGTGTGTACTAGGCATTAGGCTGCTAACCTCCATTTACACTCACCTTTGACCCACTTCACGGACCCATACATAGACATCACTTCACTAATTTCCTAAAGCAACTGACATGTTTAGCATGGCCGTTCGTTTCTGCAGTTTGTAGGTTTCTTTGTAAAATGTCCTTGGACTCTACTTTGTGTATTTTCTAATAAAGAGAGGGAGGGAGAGAGGGAGAGAGGGAGAGAGGGGGAGAGGGAGAGAGGGAGAGAGGGGGAGAGGGGGAGAGGGGGAGAGGGGGAGAGGGGGAGAGGGGGAGAGGGGGAGAGGGGGAGAGGGGGAGAGGGAGAGGGAGAGAGGGAGATCCTTAGGAGAATTTCCTTTGAACATCGGTCACCAGAACAGGGGGAGCCTGTTGTATGATTTACCATTAATTGTGTTGACAACTTTGGACTTTTAGATTTACCATCACTTGGATTACTTCTGATTGGATGACCCCGGAGGCTAACAGAGTCCATTGGGTGTTATCAGTTTCAGCGAAATAAGGTAAGAAGGCACACAACATTAAAAATGGGAGGACTTTGTTCCCCAAGACTGGAATATGTTCACATGAACATCAACTCTTTCTGCTGTCCAAAAGGGAAAAAAAAAAAAAATAAGAAAAAAAGAAAAAGAAAAAGGAAGAAGAAGGACACACAAAGTAATTGTGCCTCAGTATTTTTATTTACTTTTATCTGGTAAACACTGTACGTGGCTTTCAAGGCAATTTACATCCCCTACCTCACATGTGATCGGCAATCGCAGGTCTACCAAGAGACGTGAAAATAAATACTCATGCAACCAGCCTCTTTAATTGCCTCACCTGCCATGCCAGGGCCTGCATAGTCTCCGTGTCCCAATATAGTCCAGATGAAAAGGGTTAAAATGACATAAAAGTAATGCTGGGACACAAGGGGTTAATAAATCACAAGATGGGCATTCACTCAATGGAGAGAGATGGGAGGCCTCACCCAGAAGGTAACAGTCAGAGTTTCTGAATGAAGTTCCCAATACCCTCCCCCTACTGCACACTCATCCTGTCCACTACGCACATTCATCATCTGTTACATATACATCCTGTCTGCAGCAACATTACTGGGGTCCTGCACAACACACCCCATCTATCATCTCACACAAACACACATTAAAAGCACAATCCCTGGGCGTCCCTAGCAGGAAGGGGAAGCAGCAAATCCTCAGAGGAGGTTGGGAGCAGCTGATGGGAACAAGCAACAGCAGACACTGTAAGAGGGGGAAATGATCCAGTGGTGTTTTGAGGAATACTGAAGCGGCCGTCTCCAAAGAAGGGGTGCCGTCGCCACTTGCTGGAGAGAAGCGGGTCACTCTCTCCCAGTCTGATCCCTCTACTTCCCCAGCCCTTATCTGGTGGGTACATGGGTAAGATGCTACAGCAGTAGACTCCACATTCTTTCCTGATGACTTAGTAGGAACTGTATCGATCCTGGGAAGAGAGGATAAAAAGAAGTTTAGCATTTTTTTTATTTGTATGCATCATTATGCATTTAGGAAAAACAAGTGTGAAAAAATAAAAATATTTCTACACAGGTACCCCCATTTATTACAAAACGTTAAATTGTTCTCTTCGATCCTTCCAAGACCTCCTGCTCCCTTTAAATCTCCTCCCCGTGCTTGCTTGACTTCTGAAGAACCTCTCCAATCCTATGGAACTCCCTACCCCAATCTTCCATCTCCACTTTTAGGCGATTCTGAAAACTTCTCTTCAGAGAATCCTATTCTGCCCGCATCTAACAACTGTACTTTTATTTTCTCCATCAGCTCATCCTCCACAGTTATTACCTTTTGTATCACTCGACCCTCCCTTTTAGATTGTAAGTTCTAAACAAGTGGGGCCCTCCAATTCCTCCTGTATTGAATTATATAACTGTATTGTCTGGCCTTCTATTGTAAAGCACTACACAAACTGTTGGCACTATATAAAATCCTGTATAGCAATATAGGCAGCATTTTATACTTAGTGGTGTAGCAGTGTGCATCCCTTCCAGCAAAATACCGGCTTGCTATTGAAGGCGCATGATCCTACTCTTTTTTGCAATTCTTAATCACCGACAGGGAATAAAGAATCTGTCCCGGTATTTAAAATTATTGTTCAAGACCAATGGCTAACCCAGGTGTAATAGAAGAAAGTCCACAGTCCCATAGCCAGCACCAATCATTTTAGGTTCTTTCAAAAGGAAACCTTTCAAATGAAATGGCAGGTGCTATTAGTGACTCCCTTTAAAAACTGCTAGCTGTATGGCAATAATGCTAATCCCATCCAGCACCAATACTGAGACACTGGCCTGGAACATCAGAGGTTCTGACTTCACTAGCGCTGGGCTACTGAACCTACAGTATCTCGCAAACGTGAGTACACCCCTCACATTTCTGTAAACATTTTATTATATCTTTTCATGTGACAGCACTGAAGAAATTACACTTCGCTACAATGTAAAGTAGTGAGTGTACAGCTTGTATAACGGTGTAAATTTTCTGTCCCTTCAAAATAACTCAACACACAGCCATTAATGTCTAAACTGCTGGCAACAAAAGTGAGTACACCCCTAAGTGAAAATGTCCAAATTGGGTCCAAAGTGTCAATATTTTGCGTGGCCACCATTATTTTCCACCACTGCCTTAACCCTCTTGGGCATGGAGTTCACTAGAGCTTCACAGGTTGCCACTGAAGTCCTCTTCCACTCCTCCATGATGACATCACGGAGCTGGTGGATTTTAGAGACCTTGTGCTCCTCCACCTTTCATTTGAGGATGCCCCACACATGCTCAATAGGATTTAGGTCTGGAGACATCTTGGCCAGTCCATCACCTTTACCCTCAACTTCTCTAGCAAAGCAGTGGTTGTCTTGGAGGTTTGTTTGGGGTCCTCATTTTGGAAACTGGCCCTGCAGTACAGTCAAAGGGAGGGGATGATGCTCTGCTTCGGTATGTCACAGTACATGTTGGCATTCATGGTTCCCTCAATGAACTGGTGTTCATCCATGTAAAGCCGCTGTGTATATGTACAGTAAAGCTGTCAGACACCCAAAGACACTCCCAGCGGGGTGGGGCGGGTGTAACCTGCATTCGGAGCACTTGGAAGTTCAACAGTTCCCGAGTGTGTCCAAGTTCTCCAGGAAGCGCTGGGAGCCACCATCACCCCCAAACCGCTGGCCACATATAGCGCTATATACTGTACACCAGCGCCTTTACTGTAATATACAGAGTGGCTTCACATGGATAAGCTCCAGTCTCCTTAACATTTTGAGTGTCATTTTTTTTTGTTATTTAATTTTTTTACATTAAACCGTGAGTCTATTTTTTTCTACAGAGGTACAATATTCCTACTACAGTACTGTACAGTATTAATGAGCTTTTGCTCATATTTTGATAATTGTTTTATGAATAAATGGTTGTGGAACAAATGATCTGAGTTTCCATTATTTCTAATGGGAAAATTTGCTTTGATACAAGAGTGCTTTGGATTACAAGCATGTTTCTGGAACAAATTATGCTTGCAAACCAAGGTATTACTGTAAAGTCTTTCAATCCATACAGTTGAATTATCATCAGCATAAACCTTATGAAGCATCATATTTCAGGGCACTTTTTTGTGAACAGGAGTTTTGCAACATTAGAGGAACACAGTTAATGTCCACAGCTTTGTAATTTGTATAGAAATCTGAAGCATAAACTGAGAAAACAACCAGCACCAAGTATTTTTAAGATAGCCATTTTAGTACTTATATTATGATGGTTTATTTGTTAATACTTCTTGACCACTGCAGCTTCCTTGTTGCCATTTCCTGACAAATTCAGACTTTTAGAGGATCTAACTTTGAAACGGGGTCCAAAAATCAGCATTTACAAAAGTTACAAGAAAAAACACTCAAAAGACTCTCCCTTTGCAAATCAAGTGGAATTGGGTGTATGAAATATAAAGCGCACCTCCAAACCGATTACTAAACTCTCCAGCGATCCCCCACCCATTCCTGTGTTGTACAAATCATTATTCTTTTCATACAATATCTGTCCTGATGGCGTTTAATTGTCACAGATGAAGCTCCCGTTTAGTACTGGAGGCTGCCATTGCCTGAGCCCCAGGCTGGGCCATTCATTTCAGGGCAAAGCAACGTATTTTAAATTGATGTGGTGTTAGGGAACTTAGTCTGATTCCTTTACAAGCCCCTTTGTGTTACCTGTAAAGTGTTCATGACACCGTTTGCCAATACAGCCATCTTGCCTGCAACAGATTTCACACCCTGCTTAAATTGGGTGATATCAGCAGAGGGCAGAACATTCCCCAACGAGACTCCAGCTGCAAAATAAAGGATTGAGCCAATGTAATAATTGTTTTGACAAATTTCAATTGATGCTAAAGTGATTAAAAAGGCAAAAATATTTTTTTTTACATAACATCTTCCACTTACCTGCCCTGTGTAATTGTTTTGCACAGAGCAGCCCCCCCCCCCCCCATCTTCCTCTTCTCAGGTCCCTCACCGATGCTCCTGGCCCCTCCTCTTCTGAGCGCCCCTACCCAATAGCATGCCACTTGCTATGGGGGCACTCGTGCATGCTCACTCCTGAGCCATGCTCTGTGTCCAAAAGACATTGCGACTGGGGCTTGGCCCTACCCCCCACCCATTGGCTCCGCTACGTGTCTTAGTCATTGAGCCGGTTGAGACCCGGGGGAGAGCAGCCGCTCTCATGCACATCGCTGTATTGGGATCGGGCTTGTGTAAGTATTAGGAGGTAGTGTTGGGGAAGCTGCATACTAAATGATTTTTATCTTCATGCATAGAATGCATGAATAAAAAAAAAACAAAAAAACCTGCAACCTTCACAAGCACTTTAATGATCAGTGCTTGAAATTAAACGTTGCCGCCGCCGCCGCCCCTCCCCAACATATATCATGTTATTTTTAAGAATATTATGCAGTTTATTTTTTATTTGGCCAAATGCCAAAGAACAGTGGATAATGCCCCCTATTATATCTCTCCATGGTATCTATGGAGGCATAAAACAAAAACGGCCCTATATTTAAGGACCGATTCAAAGGAGGTCTCCAAAACCGAATAAAAACCATCGTCATTACAAACTTGCAGGTTATCAAACAGGTTCTGTGCTCTATGGAACTTTTTGTGCTAACTTTTTGGGACCAATCCCAAAACACTTTCACTGTACACTGTGTGTAATTAGTAGGCTTATCTAGACCCCCACAAAAGCACGACAATGAGGCAAACTTCCTCTCCTGCTACAAAAACAAAAAACAGCAGACCCAGGTCATTTATTTCTATTTTTTTTTCCTGTGGGTAGCAGTGAGATTCACACATAAGGCAGAGTATATTGGAGAACGTACCTGCTGCGTTTACAGAATCTGCGTCTCCAAAGAGGTCAGCTGAGCTGATGGCATTGCTGGAGGAGAGCTGCTGCAGACGGGACCGAGCTTCATACTGCAGAGAGACAAAGAGCCATCAATTGTGAGCATCACACATAACTTGTGCCAAAATATCACCAAATGATCTACACAAAACTCCAGCACAAAAACAAAGGAACAAAAAAGTAATCAGTTAAAGAATACTGACTGACCAATGACGCAGAGACTGATTTGGACCTGGGGTAGCTAAAACCACATAGGGGGGAAATTCAATAAAGCATTTAGGACACTTTCGTGGTGTGGGCCCTTTAAATTCAGAGGCAGACCAGTGCTAAATCACGTGGCAATACACCCCGCCTCTCACCTCTTCTTGCTGCTGTGTGCCCGATTTCTATCCTCAAATCGCCCAAGAAAACCCCCACCTTCCCCTCTGTGCACGCTCACCGCATTTACCCTTTCCCAGCTATCCCCTGGCTTCTCTGTGGCCTCCAATCTCCTCCTTTCCCATGGTAACCTCTCCCTTCTGCCCCCATCATCTGCCTGAGCACTGGGCACCTTGTTTGCTAGAGCCCCAGTGTCCTCAAAACCAGTACCTCATCCTCAGCCCCTTTTAGCTGCTGGTCAGAAAATTTCCTGGCAGAGTGGTGCAAGTAAACAAAAGGGGTGAATGATCCTGGCTGGTATGACAATAGCACAACACACACAATTTACATTAGGAAATGATAGTGAGCTCAAAAGTTGGTATCAAAAAGTACAATGCGTGCAACTTCAAATATTAGTACAATTAAGAAAAGAACCTAAATATTTGTGGAATTCTAGACAAAAAGTACTGTACACTACACAAAAGAGTACACTAGGTCCATTTTATACTAAACGATCCTTTGGGTGACCAATCACCAGTGATAGGATAGCTAGATTGTTTAGATCCTAATCGTTTTAATATTTATAAGACAAGCTTGATTTTCAGCTGGGTGTCTGTCCCCCCCAATGATGTTGGAATGATGCAATTGGCTATAGTTTTTGTGCAGCCTGCATGTTGTTTCTGGAATAGAGCACAGGGCTATGAATTATAAATGGTGCTGTTCAGCGACTAGCGGAGAAAAAAGGTTACAGGATGAGTTACAGTGGGGGGGGGAAGAGTGGGCCAGTCAAGCAGAGCAAATTCAAATATATGTTGGGCCAGGCAAGGACATAAGGCTGGTGTTTTCAGCATCAATTAATCATTGTCCTGGAAGTGGAATCTGCAAGTAAAAAATTGCTATATCTAGAGCTTACTGTACGTTACTGTAGTGCAAACAGTAAGTTTGGATAGATACATTAGATTGGAAAATTGGATTGGAAGGATAAATAAAAAAAAAAACTATGTGTTATGTTTGGCATATTTGAAACAAACTATTTTGGTACTAGTAATGAAATAAAAAATGATAAAATAAAAGCATTTCGGCTGGGCTACATGGGGGAACAGAAACAGCCTATAGGTATTGCATCGGCAGCAACAAACTGCACCATGCATTTAAAACTACACATCTATATGGGCCAGATTCTGTAAAAGGTGAACTTAGCCTTAAAGCCCCTCTCACACTTGTGCAACTTGTACTGCGACTTGAGACTGCAAAGTCGCATAACAAGTTGTACCCCATGATTTCCCAATGGGTACCATTCATATCTGTGTGACTTCAAGTCACACTAACTTCAAACTTTGGTACTACTTTGGTATGACTTTGATGCGAGTTTAGGTCCATAGACCTCAAATTTACACAGGATTCCCTGAAATCGCATCAAAAATTGTGCGACTTTCAAGTCGCGGCAGTGTGAAAGGGGCCTTAAGCCGCACCATTATTGAAGCCAACCTTCCCTATTTCTACTGGCTAACCTACATATATACAAACACTCTACTTTTAATACTATACCAGCCATTCTCAACCAAGATTCCATGGAACCCTAGGGTCCCTCCAGAGATTGCTAGGGGTTTCTTAAGCTCTGGCTAACTGACCTCCCAATCTGATGGTTGCTGCATAGTTCCAGGCCCAATGCCGTTTGACAGAGCCAGCAACAGGATACCAATGCTAATTTAACTGTCTGTAAGGGTAACGTTCCAACTACCACTGTACAGAATGTATTCTTCCCATTGACCACCACTGTAAAAGGAGGCATTTTTTCCATTGACCACAACTGTAAAAAAGGGATATTTTGCAAATGACCCAGGACCTGAAAAATATTTTTAAAATATTTTAAAAAATTGTGAAAGGCCAAAGCTATATCAGTGTTTCTAAACTTTTTTCAGTCAAGGTACCCTTCAACGTTATGGACAGTCTTGAGGTACCCCAATCTAAAATGTAAAAAAAACTATTCCAATAGCTTCACATAATGCAACACCACCCACACACTTAAGACACCCAATGTAAGAGGCATTTATTCTTCCAAAGCAAAATACACTTTTGGACACTGGTACCGATTAGTATTCCAATGTTTCTCTTCCCTCTCAGCTTCTCTCCATCACTCAGCTAATGTAACACCCGTACTGTCGGAGAGGGGCAGGGGAGGGTCACACAAGGATGTGGTGTAGGCGACTAACATCCTCCTCACCAACTGATGACATCATTGTTAGAATGCCAGTGGCTAGAAGGTCATACTGATGCATAATCCACTCTTGATCCACCCACTGGCTTGCATACAATTTTTAGGCATTTTGCCAAGTCACCCCTGAAGAATCCTTAAGGCTTCCCAGGGTTGTGAGCAAGCAAGCCATCGCTTGTGAAATGTCTACCATTGCCTGTACCTGTCTGACCCTTTTGACAACAAAGAGGACATTGAGATAATTTGGAGTTCCAGTGTGGGACCAATTCCTTGTTTTGTTTGCCTGGGCATCCTGCTTGAAAAAGGCTGCTCTATATTATACCCTACTTTTAATGCTATATAATAAAAAATATGGAAAAAGCAAGCATGAAAAAAAATGCGAAAGGCACAGAATATAAAAAAAAAAGGAGAAAGAAATATCACTGAAAACACACAATACGTTCACTCTAAATAAAAACGGCCAGGGTGACATGCCTTCAGAACAAACAATACACCCATCTCCCCTCTAGGTACATATCACAAAGACTAGTGGCCAAAGTGCCTGGACTGCAGCAGTAGATTACTCATCTTCACTTCTGGAAGGGCCATATACATAATGATGGTTTACGGAAGTAAAAAGTACTTTTGGAAGAATTATTTTTATTTTCTAAAACAAGTTTGAGAATGGGTGGGAGCAAACATTTTCCTGGAGATGGACTTTATGAGGATTGGTACCAGGAACGCTCGAATCGCTAAGTGCTTATGTTGCTGTGCAGCCCAGCTTTCAGAGCTGCAACAAGGTAGTCAGACCATACCTACATGTCTGATAAGACCCCCAAAACTACAGGCATCTTTACGGTCACTGCCAGGTGTTTTGTCACCTTAAAGTGGTTGTAAACCTATGTGTTTTTTCACCTTGCCGTATACGGAGCCGGTTGGGGGTGGGTCGCCCACCAAACTCTGGGAGACAGCAGAGACATGACAACATGGTATTCTACTATTATGGAGACTGGTGGTTATTCCATAATTATATATTACACAGTTTGTGTTATCACGTGGTATATTTTATAGCCAATAGGTTACGCTGTACTTGTGCCCAACATAGTGGAGCCCCATATTCTCAAATGCATATCACATGTTGGATTTGATTATGTAATACAGGTTGTTCATTTTTATGTTGCTCTCAGATATTCACTGAAAAGCAGTTGAGAAGTTAAATTGTTGAGCAAGAAGATATATTATGCTATTTCTGGGCTTTAATATAGTAAGTGCATCTATTACTGTACAATTATACGTCAATTGAAGGAAGTAGTCTCTATAAGTATGTACGAAGAGAGATAAAGAGCGCATGTATGGTCCCCTAATATTGGTGAGCTGGCTCTGATGAAGAGGAGATTCCTCAAAATGCATTAGCAAAGATATTATAGGTTGGTCTTCAAATGAAGCACTAATTGTGCGAAGTGTGTCTTTATATTATTATACAGGATTTATATAGCGCAAACAGTTTACGTAGCGCTTTACAATATAAAAAGGGAGACAATACAGTTATAATACAATAAAAATACAAGAGGATTAAGAGTTCCCTGCTCAGAAGAGCTTACAATCTATTAGGGTGGGGCAGGTGAGACAAAAGGTTGTAATATAACTTTTGCGAGTACAATATACTTAATATAACCAATTAAAAGTTCTTTTTTGAAGGATCCTACACTATGCCAGTTTATCGGAAGCAGCATTTATAATTTTAAACAAGCCACTTGCAAGAAGAGCTGCACGATTCTGTCCAAAATAAGAACCACGCTTTTTTTTGCTTATAATAAAGATCACAATACTCGCAGCGTAACATCTTTCACATTATACAAACAAATTGGGCTAACTTTACGTTTTTTTTTTTTTTTTTATGAATTCATTAAAGTGTATTCTTTTCCAAAAAATTGCATTTGAAAGACCGCTGTGCAAATACAGTGCGACATAAAATATTCTGACAACCACCATTTTATTCTCTAGGGTCTCTGCTTAAAAAAGGTTATATAGGAGAATATTATAATATATATATATATATATATATATATATATATATATATATATATATATATATATATATATATATATACACATACATATATACACACATATACATAGCGATCTCAATTCTTTAACGATTAATTGTGCAGCTTTAATACATTTCAAGCAGCATTCAATCAAGTCCATTGAAGTCTGCTAGCAGCTCGTTTAAAGTGACAGTCAGCACTCTCACCATGATCTATGTCCCCAAACTGGAGCTGACAGTTACTGTAATGGTTTCAGAAAACCCACTTAAAGCCATTAGCATGAAAGCATCAAGAAGTGCTTAGTAGAAGTTATGTACTTACCTCAGCATCCTGCTCTCTGCCAAAAAACATGTCTGAGGAGATGGCTTTGGCGCTGGCGAACTTTGTGCGTGCTTCGTTGGATTCTGGAGATGGGGTGGGCTCTAGTTTTCTCCTGTTTGCAGGCCTGAGTGTGAAGAATACAATACATGAGAGCTCATCAATAAACTTTATAAGAAAGGTATTATATATGCTCAGAATCTATTGCTCTGGTCATTACAGACCGAGAATCACTGCTGATTTTTATGCTTCCAGGTTCCCTCAAAGCCATTAGAAAAATCAAGGTAGTCTACCAGTATCGCTTTAGATCGTTTCATGGTGCAAAAATAAACGATTGAAGGTAGACTGCGTTTATGGGTTTGTTAATTTTTGCCAACGAAAAGTGTCATAAAGTGGTTTATATTACCATTTCTGTGCAGAGAGCTGAAGGGTGTGAAGCCAACCAGACAGCAGAAGGTGCCTGCAGGCCCTTCAGGGTCATAGTAAGTCATACACCTGTCGGGTTATACTGCCACCTCAAGGAGGATTGGACACTGGCAAACAAAAATTGCAAGCCAGCCCAGGAAAACCCCTCCTACCAGCAGTTTTTTTTTTTTTGCTAATTTCATAGAATGATGGATGCCTTTTCTTTAGCTCTGCTGAGAAAGGTTAAGCCACTTGTGCTTTCCAGACATCTGGTACTGGTAAAAGTCAGACATGCAGCGCTTTCCAGGTCTGGAGTGGTGCCATTGCCTCAGTGCTTACCCCGTCTCTAAAGGCTCACTTCATAAGTAGGCCATTTGGACCATGGAGCATCTTCAAATGTGTCACTTTCCAGCAGTTTCACCACAGAAGGGTTTTAAGGCTGAGGAACTGGGCACAAGCGTCAACAGCTGGGTGGAGTGTTACATGCACTCCATGATCCCTTTTTTGCTATCCAGTGTTGAGGAAGCATCTTCCATTGCTACTTTTTATACAAGAGCCTCGATTCCCAGCCCTACTGTCCCCCTACAGTGGTCACTTTTGGCCAGCCGGACCCTACACCTGTTTCCAAGCAGTTGGGTTTGAGAGTTCTGGAAGCTTTGCCCTGTAGCCCGAGCTACATTGCTTTCCGCCTTGCAGTGCAACAGGTCTGATTCTAGACATGGTGGCCCAGTTCTGCTGTATGGGGTCTGTATGTAAGGACTACAGAACTTTGCCCTTATCATAACAAATGGGGGTGGGAATTGTAATACACAGAGAACCAGGATGGTAGCAGCTAATAAGAGTGCAGCAAAGGCAGAAAGTGCAAAGTTATGAGCTCACTAGATTTCTGGCAGGATCAACAGATTTTTTCTTTGCATTTAACAGATATAACATTTTAAGGTTACCGTATATACTCGAGTATAAGCCGAGATTTTCAGCCTCTTTTTTGAGGCTGAAAGTGCCCCCCTCGGCTTATACTCGAGTCATCGCTGTCTGCCCGCTCGATCAGCGTGTCGAGCAGACAGACAGCGGCCATTCTATAATTCAAAAGCCGCGCCTCCGGCTCCGCCTTCGCCTGTGATAGGCGGAACACTGAATTTCCCAGCAGCCTGTGTTCCGCCTATCACGGACATCGTATCATCCTCGTACTACGGACGAGGATGATACGATGTACGTGATAGGCGGAACACAGGCTGCTGGGAAATTCAGTGTTCCGCCTATCACAGGCGAAGGCGGCGGCGCAGCTTTTGAATTTTACAATGGCCGCCGAGGCGCCGACGAAGAGGGCACGGGACGGAGGCAAGGCACGGCACGGCACGGCACGGGACGGGACGGGACGGTGGCAAGGCACGGCGGCAAGGCACGGAGGCAAGGAGGCAAGGCACGGGACGGAGGCTCGGGACAAAGGCTCGGGACACAGGTAGGCTGGACACACACACACACACACACATGGATGGATACACACAGGGATGGATGGATGGATGGAGACACACACACACAGGGATGGATGGATGGATGGATGGATGGAGACACAGACACACAGGGATGGATGGATGGATGGATGGACACACACACAGGGATGGATGGACGGACACACAGGGATGGACGGACACACAGGGATGGAAGGACACACAGGGATGGAAGGACACACAGGGATGGACGGACACACAGGGATGGACGGACACACAGGGATGGACGGACACACAGGGATGGACGGACACACACACAGGGATGGACAGGCATGTCTCACCCTCGGCTTATACACGAGTCAATAAGTTTGCCAGTTTTTTTGGGGGTAAATTGGGGGCCTCGGCTTATATTCGGGTCGGCCTATACTCGAGTATATACGGTAACAATTTGTGATAGTTAAAAACAAACCTAAAATGTAAAGGGAGGCCTTACTGACCACTAGAAAAAAAAAGGCAGGTGGGGGCGGAGTTAAAATGTCCTTCAAGAGGAAGTAAACCCTGATGGAGTTTACTTCCTCTTTCATTCCCTGCAAAGGCAAAGCATAATGGACTACTATGCATCGCATAGTAGTCCATTATGTGTCACTTACCTGATACAGCGAAGTCACCGCTGTTCCCTGTAGTCCGGCGCATCCATCTTCTCGGTGGGTCTCGCAGCTCCGCCGCTGTCATTCGGCGAAGCCGCGATGACATCGCTCATGGGAGCCGAGACGCGCGGCATCTTCGTCATAGACGATGCCACGCTCAGTGCGCCTGCGCGCCGCTGTCTGCGGCGCATGCGCCGTAGACAACGGTGCCCGTCTTCGGGAAAATATCTCCTAAACCGTATAGGTTTGGGAGATATTTCTTGGACCTACAGGTAAGCCTTAATCTAGGCTTACCTGTAGGTCAAAGTGGTTTGTAAGGGTTTACAACCACTTTCAGTATCAGACGCTGTTCAAAGAACTTTAGGTGTCTGCTGAACGTGTGTCACTGCACCTAAAGCCCAACTTGGGGAACCTTGAAAATTGCAAAAAGTGGATTTACTTACCTGATCCTCCATGCAGCTAGAACAGTCCTTGCAGTTTCTTCTCCGATGCTCCAGTGGTCCAAGGTCCCGACATCATCAAGGTGAATGTAGGGTGCATAGCCCTTCATTGAATGTGATGACGCAGAGGGACAGGCCACAAACCGGAATGTGGGAAACTGAATATTAGGCAAGTAAAAATGCTTTTTACTCTCCCCTAGACTAAATTAGCAATCATTGCAGTGTGTGTGTGTGTGCGTGTGTGTGTGTGTGTGTGTGTGCGTGCGTGTATGTGTGTGTGTGTGCGTGCGTGTATGTGTGTGTGGCCTCTGAGTTGGGCTATAAGCTGAAAGAGAACACACATTTTAAAAAACAGGACAAAAAAAAAAAAGAAGTACAAGCTACTTCCCTGGTGACATACTGAGAAAACTCACCGGTCACGTGCTGGCTGAATACTGGAGATGGTCACCTCTCGCTCCTCCTCACCCTTATCTGCAGACCCCCAGGTAGAGTTTTCAGTTTCCCATCTTGTGTTAAATCCTTCAGCTAGCGAGAACGGGTTGTCTTTATATCTAATAATAATAATAATAATAACCCACAATAAAACAAACACATTACATTAAAAAAATGTACGGTAGTTAAAATCATGAACACTTAAAAATTAGAAACAGGCTGGAAACAAGAGAATGCAGTGCTATTACCCCACAGGCAATCCAAATCATCTCTGAAGCCAGTGTTCTGGCAAAAACGACCGCTGAAACCTCACAAATAATCAGTCTTAAAAAAAAAAAGGAAAGCCGGCACAATGGCAAATATAAACTGAGCAGCATTATGAGTTTTTATTGATGCAGAATAATACAGCCGCAAGCTGGTCAACAGGTTTCGGACACCCTGGCTTTATTCATGACTGTCTTGAACAAGGCCAGGATAGCCAAAACATGTTGACCAGTTTGCAGCTGTATTACTCTGAATTAGAGCTGCAGGATTCTGGCCAAAAATGAGAACCACAATTATTTTTGCTTAGAAAAAATAAAAATAAATCACGATTCTCACGGTGTAACATCATCTTTGACATTATACAAAATGTAATTGGGCTAACTTTACTGTATTTTTTTTTATTAAAGTGTATTTTTTCCAAAAAAATTGTATTTGAAAGACCGCTGCGCAAATACTTCTAATTTACACACCGAAGTTCATTCCTTTGATCTAAAGGACAAAACGTTACAATGCGTCGCTAACGAATGTTGTGATACTCAGCAGACTGCATATATTTTTTTTTTGACAGCTGACTGCTTCAGTAGAGAATTCTCTGCATAGAAAGAATCCTGAAAATGCTTTGTCAAGATCGCAAGGGGGAAAAGATCAGGATTACTATTCTTAACGATCAATCATGCAGCTCTACTCGGCATCAATGAAAACTCATCAAGCTGCTGATGTATGCCATTGTGCCAGCTTTCCTCTTGGACAAATCTACTTGGCTCCCTCATATAAAAAAAAAAAAAAAAAAAAAAAAAAAAAAAAAAAAACGAAAAAAAAGAAGAAGAGGAAGAAGAAGAGGAAGAAGAAGAGGAAGAAGAAGAGGAAGAAGAAGAGGAAGAAGAAGAGGAAGAAGAAGAGGAAGAAGAAGAGGAAGAAGAAGAGGAAGAAGAAGAAGAAGAAGAAGAAGAAGAAGAAGAAGAAAGAAGAAGAAGAAGAAGAAGGCGATACACGTATTACAATGTCCATGAATACACTATGCCTGCCATAGAATTGCACTATATTATACCTGAAGATAGATAGCTACCACGATAAAGGAAAGGAATGGCCAGCACTCAGGATGACATAGTATTTTTTTTATTACATGCATGTACAAAGCTGTAAAAGAGCCTATGCATTTCAGATGTTAGTTATAGCTGATAAAAAAAATGAAAAACTAAGTTACACTTAAATAGTATATACAAAAAGGTCACAGATGAACAGTGGCAGGACAAGGTATTTCAGTGCCCAGGGCGAGGATGGCAAAATGCGCCCCCCCCCCCCCACCTGCGCATAACAGGGGGCGGGGCTAGTAGAAGCATTTGCAGCACACAAAAATATACGTGATGGTTGTATTGGTTATATGTGAGAGCTTCAGTATTACGGATTACATTTGTGACTGGTCCTCACAATGATCACAAAGTACACAGCCAATTAGATTGCTTTGATGGCGGCTTGGTTCGCAGCCAATGAGTAACTTGGCTGCCCAAGAGTATTTTGAAGATTGTAAACTGTGCTCTAGAACTAGATGAAGCTGATCTTGGTCCTGCTTAAAAACCTCCTTCGCTCTGCGGGCTGCAGCGCTGATCATTGTATTCTGACAGTGGAGGAGTCCTGCTGTCAGAGTACAATAGCACAGAGGGGGATTCCTTTATTCAATTCATTTTAGTGGATGCAGGGATCTGTTCAGCCTGCTGGGGAAAAAAAAAAAAAAATAAGAACAACAACATGTACTAGGGTTGCACTGATACCGGTATCGGTGCCGATACTAAGCATTTGCACAAGCATTTGGAAACGCACCACATTCCACAAGATTCGTTGCAGTGTGATATGAGCCCATTCATTTTATATGAGCTCAAATCTCACCACAAAAGTTCCAGTAACTGGTATCAGTGAGTACTTGAGCACTGGTATCGATACTCGTAATTGCCAGTACAAAACAGATATTGGCACAACCACCCAGCTTTTAGACAATGTGCCAGGGTGTTAAAGCTATATAGGTGTTCTAAAGATAACAGGGAAAACATTTGTCATTGTTAGCACTCATACACAAGAACACTATGCTGTAGGTGAGCATACACTATACAATCTGATTGTACAATCCCCTTTAGATTTACCTAAACTTTTGTAATATAGGGACAAACCCAAACAATTAATTTTAAGTAGTATCCAATCAGGCAGGCCTTTGTACTACATAGTTGGTGGCAGATCCAAAAGATATTGTACAATCAGATTATACAATGTATGGATCAGTTCCCCCCCCCTTTAGATCTATGGCCAGCTTCATTAGCTCATGTGTAAAATCACGGTTTTCTTATGCCTGGGGAGCCCACCAAGCATCCATGCACATGACTTCTTTAGGGCTTATTCACATGCAGTGCAGACATGTGTGTCTTGTGCAGGGCTCTCTTATCAGTACAGTGATTGGGTGCATCCCTGTGCCAGCGTCCCATTCACTTCTATTGGAACCCGCACCTGTATGTCATTTTAGGATACAATAGCTGTGTTCATGCAGCCTCATGTCCCAGTAGAAATGAATGGGGTGCTGGCATGGGGATACGCAAAACACCCATGTACCCCTTGCTGATAAACGACAGCCCTGCATGGGAGAACCCTTGGGAATGCGCATGTACTAAAAATAGAATGTGACAGAACAGTTGCCTCCACAGCAGTGAGCAGAGATACAGTATGAAGCCTGAAAATGTTACCCGAGAGACAAGAGGAGAGGACACCACTGAGTTTTGGCTGTGCAGTTAGAGGGAGGGGGGTCACTATACAGAGGAGTAATAGGCTCTGAGATGTCTGGAGCAGGGAGAGATAAGAACAGGAGCCTGGGTAGGGGGCGGAGGTGGTGATGTGCCACAGACATCGGGACACTAAGAGAAGCCGCTGTCCAGGCAAGGAGAGGAGAGGAGCAGAAAAGTCAATCAAGAAACCATGGACAACCGATTCCTTCCCAACCTGATGTGCCCATCTGCTCCACTCTCCTGTCGTTCAGACAATAGTACAGTGTACTGTGCAGGCAGGGGGTGGGTGTAGTGCACATGTAGCCTACATGTAGGGACAAAGCCACTCTCTGTCTGTGTTACATTTGGCAGCATATTGTATGTTGGCAGGCTTGTACCCAGCAAACTGCGCCCTCTCTTCCCACAGTAAACCACTCCGCCCCAGGGCGGCTGCCCCACCCCTAGTACTGGCCCTGCAGGTGAATTAAAAATGCAAAAAGGGAAACCCCAACGTGCAATGGAACACATCACAAAAAACTGCCCCCTTATGAAACAAAGGCGCTACATGTATTACAACGTCCATGAATATACTATACCGGCCATAGAATTGCACTATATAACAGACGATCGATAGCTACCACAATAACTTACTTTGGCGGTCCAGAGGTGAAGCTGGAGTCTTCCAACAGGTCAAGCTGAGATCGTGAAGATTTAGTTGCAACAGGCGTCTCCTGTTCAATCACATGCATCTCTGAGAGAACCGAATGCGAAATAGAACTGTGCAGAGGTAATGGCATTGTAATAAGCATTCTACCAAGCAAATCATCAATACATTCTTAAAAAGGTTAGGTCTGCTGTCAAATAGATAAATGTAAAATTAAAAACATTCCCATCCTCATCAAAAGCTCACACACATTTAAAAAGGCATCAGGTTTAGACAGCCATTACGGAGTTCTCCACAAGGCCAGATACTATTTGCAAGTTCCCACTGTGCTTCCTTCAGACCATACTGCGCCATGCACTAGGCATAGAGTATATAGCTGCCATTTCCAGAAATACCCCATGATGCATGAAATCTGGAGCGTTCATGGAAAAGCAGAAAGTGCAGCAGTGAAAGGCTGCAAACATTTCCCAGCTCTGTGAGGCCACATCAAAAAAACTTCAAGCATGGGTGCTCTGCCTATGTATATGGGGTTTAAGGTCAAGCCAGCTGTAAAGCAGATCAGTTCCACAACAAAGCCAGTAAAGTGAAGAACAAAGTTGTGAGTATGTTTATATAAATAAGCAGAGCTTCCCCTTTTGGGGGAAGCTCCACTTTAACCTAGATTTAAATTGAGGGGGAGGCTACTTGAATAAGCAGACCTTACTATAGGTGTCTACAGTGACCGATACATACAGTTGTGCTCATAAGTTTACATACCCTGGCAGAATTTATGATTTCTTGGCCATTTTTCAGAGAATATGAAGAACACAAACATTTCTTTCACTCATGGTTAGTGTTTGGCTGAAGCCATTTATTATCAAATCAATTGTGTTTACTCTTTTTAAAATCATAATGGCAACAGAAACTACCCAAATGACCCTGATCAAAAGTTTACATACCCTGGTGATTTTGGCCTGATAACATGCACACAAGTTGACACAAAAAGGGGTTTGAATGGCTATTAAAAATACAAAAAAGGTATACAACCACTTTACCTACAGGCAAGCCTATAATAAGGCTTTCCTGTAGGTAAAATGAATATCTCCTAAACCATTGTCAGTTTAGGAGATATTCACTTTGCATGCAGCCGCTAATGTTAGCGTGCATGTGATGTGAAGGTCTAGCATAGTGTTGGTGAACCTTGCTCAAGCACTCTGTACTGTAGATGAGCATCATGGGAAATGTAGTTCCAAAACATCTGGGGTGCCAAAGTTCACAATCACTGGTCTAGCTGAAGGTCTCGTACAGAAAAAAAAAAAAAAAAAAAAAAAAAGTGCGTGTGTTCAAAACTCTAATCAAGTGGAAAATTAGGGGTTCCGTTGAAACCAAACCTCGGTCAGGTAGACCAACTAAAACTCCAGCCACAGCTGCCAGGAAAATTGATCAGGGTGTAAAGAAAAACCTACAAATAAATTCAGATGAAATACGGGACTCTCTGAAAACATGTGGTATGTCTGTTTCAAGGAGGCACTTGGGCTGCATAGTCGAGTCGCCAGAAGAAAGCCATTACTATGCCAATGCCACAAAGTATACCCCTTAAAATACACCAAACAGCACAGAGACAAGCCTCAAACCTTCGGGCACAAAGTAATTTGTAGTGCCAAGATTAAAATTTAGCTTTTTGGCCACAACCATAAACACTACATTTGGAGAGGAGTCAACAAGGCCTATGATGAAAGGTCCACCATTCCTACTGTGAAACACGGAGGTGGATCGCCGAAGTTTTGGGGATGTGTGAGCCACAAAAAAGGTACACTAAATTTGATCAAAATTTATGGCAAGATGAATGCAGTATGTTATCAAATAAATACTGGGAGAACATTTGCATTTATCAGCCAGGAAGCTGCACATGGGACCTACTTGGACATTCCAACATGACAATGATCCAAAACACAAGGCCAAGTCCACCTGTCATTGGCTACGGCAGAATAAAGTGAAGGTTGTGGAGTGGCCATCTCAGTCTCCTGACCTCAATATCATTGAGCCACTCTGGGGAGATCTCAAAACATGCAGATCATGCAAGACAGTGCAACAATTTACAGGAACTGGAGGTTTTTTGCCAAGAGGAACGGGCAGCTTTACCATCTGAGAAGATAAAGAGCCTCATCCACAAATACCACAAAAGACTTCAAGATTTATGTTAAGAGGGCAATACACGGTATTAAGAACTGGGGTACAGTGGATATTAAAAAGGTCCACACACCCCTGTTAAAATGTCAGGTTTCTGTGATGTAAAAAAAAAAAATGAGACAAAGATAAATCATTGCAGATTTTTTTCCATCTTTAATGTGACCTATAAACTGTACAACTCAGTTGAACAAACAGAAACCTTTAGGTGGAGGGAAGTAAAAATAAAATATGGTTGCACAAGTGTGCACAGCCCTAAACTAATACTTTGTTGAAGCACCTTTTGATTTTATTACAGCACACATTACAGATTGCGAGGGCATCTACTATGTATAGACCTATTCAGATCACCCTGCAGATTTTCAATGGGATTAAGGTCTGGGCTCTGGCTGGGCCATTCCAAAACTTGAATCTTCTTCTGGTGAAGCCATTCCTTTGTTGATTTGGATGTATGCTTTGGGTTGTTCTAATGCTGAAAAGTGACGTCCCCCTTCATGTTCAGCTTTCTAGCTGAAGCCTGAAGGTTTTGTGCCAATACTGACTGGTATTTGGAACTGTTCATAACTCCCCCTACCTTGACTGGGGCGCCTGTTCCAGATTCAGAAAAACAGTCCCAAAGCATGATGCTGCCACCACCATGCTTCATGGTGGGTATGGTGTTCTTTTGGTGATGTGCAGTGTTATTTTTGCTCAAAACCTATCTTTTGGAATTATAGCCAAAAAAAGTTTAACCTTGGTTTCATCAGACCATGACATTTTCCCACATGCTTTTGGGAGACTTCAGATGTGTTTAGCTGGGCTTGGATGTTTTTCTTCATAAGAAAAGGCTTCCGTCTTGACATTCTACCCCATAGCCCAGATTGTTGTCACATGTACCACACAGCCAGTACTTCCCAGATAGTCCTGCAGCTCCTTTAATGTTGCTGTAGGCCCCTTGGCAGCTTCCCTGACCAGTTTTCTTCTAGTCTTTTCATCAATTTTGGAGGGACGTCCAGTTCTTTGTAATGTTACTGTTGTGCCATATTTTCTCCACTTGATGATGACTGTGTTCCATGGTATATCTAATGCCTTGAAAATTCTTTTGTACCCTTCTCCCGACTGATACCTTTTAACAATGAGATCCATCTGATGCTGTGGAAGCTCTCTGCGGACCATGGCTTTTGCTGTAGAAAGCGACTAAAAAAAAAAAAAAAAAAGGCAGGAAAGACCTACTAGAAAAGCTGTACTTTTTTGGGGGTTAATCAGAGGCACTCTAAATGATGGCAAGTGTGTACTGACTCCTATTTAACATGAGTTTGAATGTGATTGCGTAAGTCTGCACACTTATATATCCACTTTTTTTGTTTTTCTTCCTCTCCCTAAAAGATTTCAGTTTGTAGGTTACATTCAAAGGTGGAAAAAGTTCTGAAATTATTTAGCTTCGTCTCATTTTTTTACATCACAGAAACCTGACCTTTTAACGGGGGTGTGTAGACTTTTTATATCCACTGTATGTAAACTTTTGATCAGGGTCATTTGGGTAGTTTCTGTTCTCATTATGATAAAAAAAAAAAAACACAGTTGGCTGATAATAAATGCCTTCAGCCAAACATTAACTATGAGCGAAAGAAAAGTTTTTGTGTTACCATTTATATTCTCAGAAAATTGGCCAAGAAATCATAAATTCTGGCAGGGTATGTAAACTTATGAGCAGAACTATTACATACCTCCTGGAAGCCAAGCCCATGCCCAGCCGCTCTGCCTGCTCCCGTTTCTTCCCTTCCAGGTTCTGTAGCTTTTTCTCCTCTTTCTTCCTATCTATCTGAAGCTCCTGGTAGGCGAGTCTCATGGAAGAAACACTAAAAAAGGAAAAGAGAAAAAAAAAAAAAAAACAGTTTGAACCATTTTTCATACATTAAATTATGCGCCACTCAATTTAGCACTCTCAGAAACAAGTAATACCGTGCAATGAGAAGCTTCCTCATATGCAAATCAAAAAGGCAAAAAATAAAATAAAAACCCTCATTGCTAGTGACAAGTCCCAGTGAAAACAACATATCTAAACAATTGGTAGATCCAGAGATGAGGGCAGTTATGTGCACATCCCAACTTGTTTCATAAAAGGCAAGCTTGATCGTATCTCCTGAACCTACTCACTGATCACTGAGGCCAGCCATCAAACAGAAAGGACCAAGGATGGTGGCCGAGGTAAGTTCAAGTCTTATAGGAAAAGTTGACATGTTCCCATTATTTCAGTTGCCTACATCACTGAATTAGCCCTTTGCTTTGACATATTTTCTCCAAGGAAGGCAACCACTTTTACATGAAATGTAGGCGCTTCCCTTAAACCAAACCTTTAAATTTAATTGTACACATTTAGGATACAGTACATCCCCATTATATTACTCTTTAATACTTCCATTCCACTAAAACACAGTTAATGGGGTAATGCAGGAAGAGCGGAAAGCAGGGCTGCCGGCAGGGCACAACCATAGGAGGTTTATTTTATTTTTTTTACCTTAATGCAGAGAATGCATTCGCTGCATGGAAGATGGGCTTAAAGCGATATTAACCACTTGTTGCCTGCCATAGAGCAGAATGACGGTGGCAAAGTGGTTTTAATATCCTGACTGTGCGTCATATGATGTCCTCAGGATATTAAGCCCCCGGGGGCACGCATTGTGGCGATCGTTGTTGCCGTGTGTCAGTCTGACAACCAGCAACACCAATCTAGGTAAAGAGTCAGACTCTTTACCATGTGATCAGCCCTGTCCAATCACGGCTGATCATGATGTAAATAGGAAGAGCCGGTGATCGGCTTTTCCTCATTCGCGTCTGACAGGCAGGAGTAGAGTAGAGTCGATCGGCAGCTCTCCTGACCGGGGGAGGAGGGGTGGACTCTCAGTGCTGATTGTTTATCAGCACAGCACCCCCCCCCCCCCCTCGGATCCCGCCCAGGACCACCAGGGATGCCACCACACTGGACAACCAGGAAAATGCACATCAGTGCCCACTGACAATGCCTACCACTGCCACCAGGGATGCCCATCAGTGCCATAAGTACCCATCTTTTCATCCTTTCAGTGCCCACAAGTGCCATCCATGAGTGTCCACCAGTGAGGCCCATCAATGCTACCCATCAGTGCCACATATCAGTGCCCGTCAGTAAAAGAGAACTTACTTATTTACAATTTTTATAACAGAAACAAAACCAAAAAACTTTTTTTTTTTCAAAATTTTCAGTCTTTATCTGTTTAGCAAAACAAAAACTGCAGAGGTGATCAAATACCAACAAAAGAAAGCTCTATTTGTGGGAACAAAATGATAAAAATTTAGTTTGAGTACAGTGTAGCATGACCGCGCAATTGTCAAAGTGCGACAGCACTGAAAGCTCAAAATTGTCCTGGGCAGGAAGGTGTATAAGTGCCCTGTATTGAAGTAGTTAAACCCAAAACAAAAAAAAAATTAAAAAAAATGTATATGCAACATACTGCAGCTTTCCAATTCTTAGATGTGGTGGGTGAATTGGTTTTTCTAGGCTCCCCCTACCCCCCCCCCCCCCCCGCTCTCGTGATTTGGCGAGTAACACACTTCCTGTATTAGATTATCCCCAACTCTGGATGAAAGGGGCACTGTCAGTCAGGGGGAAGGAAAGTATTAGATGTACTA
The DNA here is from genome assembly GCF_037356315.1 of Lithobates pipiens. Lineage (NCBI taxonomy): Eukaryota > Metazoa > Chordata > Amphibia > Anura > Ranidae > Lithobates > Lithobates pipiens. Next base: position 218,097,975 of record NW_027507686.1, on the reverse strand, counting down.
GCAGATTAAAGCCAGCCAGAGACGATTTGAATCTCGGTCGGTTCACCTGAAACCGAACCACGTATGGGCAGGCTGAATGTACCCAAGTTGATCGATCAACTTGGGTACAACCAGCCTGTTGCGTTTTACATGCGATTATGGCTAAGCCGCTAGAAATAATCAATGAGGTTAATTTACTAAATGCAAACAGCCGGTGCCCTTTGCAAAGTGCAGTTACACTCTTAGTAAATGAGGTAAAGACTCATTTTGCAAAGAATACCCAATCATGTGCAAGGAAAATAATGAAAAACAGCATTTTTACTTGCACACGATTGGATGATGGAAATCAGCAGAGCTTATGCTCATTTACTTTGGAGCAACTGCATTTTGCAAAGTGTACAGTCTTGTTTGCCTTTAATAAAATCAGTATAAAAAAAAGGTGAGTGCAGTGCTAAAACAATAACAATTATTTTCAAAATTTGCAAGTGAAAAAAAACGTAAAAAGAAAAACAAAAGGCAGAGTCCCAGTGCATAAAACTTTATAAAATTTGCAAGTGAAAAATAAAAACTAAAAGCAAAGTCCCAGTGCAAAAATCAATCCATATATAAGGAAAACAAACATCCATCCATCTGTGATGTCAGTGGCAAATAATAAAAATAGTGAAGATTCTTCAAATAAATGTTCATCCAGCTCCACACCCGAGTAAGTAGCCTGCTTACCAGCTAACTGACTGCTAAAAAAGCAGCCTCACGCAGCACAGGGAAATCGGTCTCCCCAAGACCATTAAAAAGAGGTTATGGAGCCGCAGCCTAGAACGATGTCAGAGATTCAAGACGTATTAAGGCAGTACAACCATGTGTCTCATCAGTGAGGTCCACAACATCTCCTAAAGCTTCCATTCACTTCCTTTACCTAAAGCCCATCAAAAATCCAGAGAAAAAAAAAAACGTGATGACATCACCATCGTAGGCTCCACCCTATGAGTTTTGTCATGATTGGACGTAGTCTGGGGATTGGCCAGGTGCATGTGTCATCACGCATATGGGTTATATAGAACGGTGGCGCCATCTTAGATACTGGCCACCGGGTTGATATGATAAAGCCAGGGGGTGCCACCATTTTAACTACTGGCTATCAAAAAAAGGAAAATTAGAACGAGAGAAACCAGGAAACATTTGGCAGAGACCTCGCCATCGAGTGGCAGGAAAACATAATAGAAAAAAAAAAAAAAGTGAACAACATTCACAACATTCACTGATGTACAAAAAGGACTCCTTAACCACATCAATGCCGGGCCTATTCTGCAACTCCTCTCCTACACGTAAAAATAATAATTTGTTTGCTAGAAAATTTCTCAGAACCCGCAAACATATAGACACCCTAGGGAATAAAATTGCGGTCATTGCCACTTTTTATCTCGCACAGTATTTGCGCAACAATTTTTCAAACACATTTTTTTGGGGAAAAAAATGTTTCACGATTTAAAAGATAAAACTGTAAACTTGGCCTAATTTTTTTGTATAATGTGAAAGATGATGTTGCGCTGGGTAAATAGATACCCAACATGTCACGCTTTAAAATTGTGCACACTCATGGAATGAAGCCAAACTTGAGTACTTAAAAATCTCCATAGGCGACGCTTGAAATTTTTTTACAGGTTACATATTGAGAGTTACAGAGGAGGTCTACAGCTAGAATTGTTGCTTGCACTCTAACGCATGTGGCGATACCTCACAGTGTAGTTTGAATGGCGTTTACATGTGGGCAGGACTAACACGTGCGTTCGCTTCTGAGCGCGAGCAACTGGGGACAGGAGCGTTTTAAAAACAACATTTTTGTATTTTTTTTTACATTTTTTTTTATCACTTTTATTCCTATTACAAGGAATGTAAACATCCCTTGTAATAGGAATCTATGCGACAGGTCCTCTTTATGGAGAGACATGGGGTCAGTAAGACCCCACATCTCTCCTCCAGGCTGGAAAGCATGAGATTGGTGAATTTTTTTTCACAATCTCATGCTGACAGCCGTGATCACGGCTTTGTTTACTTCCGGGAACCCGAGCGTGACATCATAACATCACGCCCCGGGCCTCCAGCGGTCATAGAGATGACTGGTGACCATCCGGTCAACGAAAATCTCTATCTTCATCATCCGGCGCCGGACGATTCTTTCTCCGGGTCTCCGGTGGCCCGGGAGAGCCCGGAGAAGCACCGGATGGCAGCGGGAGGGGATGTCGGCCCCCCATGTCGCCTGTAAGAACGATCAAGCGGCGGAACTGCCACTATGATCCTTCTTATGGTGCACAGAATCGCCGGCTGAAAAAAAAAGGATATCTGAATGATGCCTGTGGCTGCTGGCATCATTCAGATATTCCCACTGAAAGTCCAGGACGTCATATGACGGCCGTGGGCGGGAAGTGGTTAAACAAAACCTTTAATAAAATCAACCTGTGTTCTTCAAGCGGGGACAGTTTCCCTCACTGGGAGAACACAATGGCTCCACAGGAGGGATTATCCCATCAACGACTGTGTTGATGTGGGAAATTGAGCAATTTTCTTGTCTGCAACCCATGGTTGCAAGAAGGATAATCGCTCTATGGCCAGCCTTAGATACACTAACAAATTTAAACCAAACTCCAGCTCACACAAGTAGTAACAGCAACAGTTTTGTTCCTTTGGGGATAAAAATTTTACGTAAATAAAAGCGGATTATAAACACCCCCGTCAGTGGTAAATTGTTTGTCTCAACACTCTAAGCTCATTTGCAGGACAGCTTGTTCTTTTGAAAGAAAAAAAAAAAAACAAAAAACAAAAAACAAACAAACACAGAGATAGACAGATCATCAGATGAACATAAAAAACAAAAAAGGAAAAAAAAAAAAAAGCCATTACTTTTAAGAATTAGTAAGCTGCTTTCGAGTTCAAACAATATGATAACCAGGGTAATTGGCGCTACCTACAAGTAAAACTCCTTATATGTATGTATATCAATATATAATTCCAAATATATCATGTATTCATCTAGAAGAATATATATATAATAGAAGGAGGCATAACCCCAAAAGACTACCAGTCTGCGATTTAAAATTTACAAGCTACTCAGAAGTCCCAAAAAACAACAAAGTTCCTACTAAAGATTAGTTCCTGGGATTAACAAATAATTCCAATAAGCAAAAGAAAAGGAAAAAACGAAAACCAAACAACAAACTAGAAACCAAAAGAATTTTTTGTATCTGTATCGCTAAGAGACAGTATTCCCTAAAGTCGCATTAATGCCAAAGTGTGGTTTGAGTAGGCAAATTCCCAGTAAGAGGCGTATGTAAATGTGCTAGTGAACTTATAATCCCAAATATGCAAACTGTAAGTGTAAAACGCTAATGTAGATACATATGAAAGAATTTTTTGCCTAAAGTCGCATTATCGCCAAGATGTGCAAAAAACCAAGTAGAAGGTGTATATAAATGTGCTTAATGAGATTAAAATACACACTACAAAATTCAAATTATACAACCTATACATGCAATGTGCTAATATAAGCATATATATATGAAAAAACAAAAATATTAATAATATATAGAAATTATATCAAAAATATATATCAAAAAAGTGCAGGTGAAAAAACAAAGGACAAAGAAATGTGTACAAAAAAGAAGAAAAAAAAAAATTTATATATATATATATAAGCAAAAGGTCTCTTAAATAAACAATAAATCACAAAAATAGTGTCCAAATTTCCAAAAAATCTCTTCAACAGTGCAATTACAGAAAGTTCAAAAGATGTGACTAAAGTGCTTCTCGTGCAATCTCCAACGTGACTTCTGTGTTCCCCCACAAGGTCCCCCACTCACCAGAAGAATACACCCCTGCAGGGGTAATTCGCCTTGGAATCAAAGTCTGCCGATAACCAGCTCTTCATTCGCATCCAGAGAGAGTTTTTTCAGTCCCTGCTGATGTCCAGCTCCTCAATCGCAACCAAGGGGGAGATTTCCTCATAGGAAAAAAATTGTAGTCTCCATAGTGTGATTTGTATAAAAAATCAATTTATTGCCACAAAAATATAAACAAATAAAAACATAAAAAATGATAAAACGGAAAAAACAATTCTCATATGTTGAGACAAGATGTGGAACCACAGTCCATTAAAAAAACCTTTCAGCCTCCATATATAAATGATAACGTTCCAGGAAAAAAGATAAAAAAATCATAGAACAGGGCTGAGAGAAAGGTAATAACCATACGCTAATGGCACTTTATCCCAGATAACACAAAGGACTAGACACCAAAAAATAATAATAATGTCCCAGGATATAACCTGTTTAGAGTCACTCCAGTGTTTGTAAGTCCCCTAGGGATAGAGCCCTTCTAGCGCGAAAAAATAATAATCCGAACGTGGAAGCCGCCCGGTGGACACGCAGCTACGGCTTGCACTCCAACTGCGCTCCAACGAACGGAACTGACGTAATAGGCATAACTCCATCGAACGCGTTTCGTCATTGACGTCTTCAGCGGCGTTTCGTCATTGACGCTGAAGACGTCAATGACGAAACGCGTTTGACGGAGTTACGCCTATTACGTCAGTTCCGTTCGTTGGAGCGCAGTTGGAGTGCAAGCCGTAGCTGCGTGTCCACCGGGCGGCTTCCACGTTCGGATTATTATTTTTTCGCGCTAGAAGGGCTCTATCCCTAGGGGACTTACAAACACTGGAGTGACTCTAAACAACAGGTTATATCCTGGGACATTATTATTATTTTTTGGTGTCTAGTCCTTTGTGTTATCTGGGATAAAGTGCCATTAGCGTATGGTTATTACCTTTCTCTCAGCCCTGTTCTAGGATTTTTTATCTTTTTTCCTGGAACGTTATCATTTATATATGGAGGCTGAAAGGTTTTTTTAATGGACTGTGGTTCCACATCTTGTCTCAACATATGAGAATTGTTTTTTCCGTTTTATCATTTTTTATGTTTTTATTTGTTTATATTTTTGTGGCAATAAATTGATTTTTTATACAAATCACACTATGGAGACTACAATTTTTTTCCTATGAGGAAATCTCCCCCTTGGTTGCGATTGAGGAGCTGGACATCAGCAGGGACTGAAAAAACTCTCTCTGGATGCGAATGAAGAGCTGGTTATCGGCAGACTTTGATTCCAAGGCGAATTACCCCTGCAGGGGTGTATTCTTCTGGTGAGTGGGGGACCTTGTGGGGGAACACAGAAGTCACGTTGGAGATTGCACGAGAAGCACTTTAGTCACATCTTTTGAACTTTCTGTAATTGCACTGTTGAAGAGATTTTTTGGAAATTTGGACACTATTTTTGTGATTTATTGTTTATTTAAGAGACCTTTTGCTTATATATATATATATAAATTTTTTTTTTTCTTCTTTTTTGTACACATTTCTTTGTCCTTTGTTTTTTCACCTGCACTTTTTTGATATATATTTTTGATATAATTTCTATATATTATTAATATTTTTGTTTTTTCATATATATATGCTTATATTAGCACATTGCATGTATAGGTTGTATAATTTGAATTTTGTAGTGTGTATTTTAATCTCATTAAGCACATTTATATACACCTTCTACTTGGTTTTTTGCACATCTTGGCGATAATGCGACTTTAGGCAAAAAATTCTTTCATATGTATCTACATTAGCGTTTTACACTTACAGTTTGCATATTTGGGATTATAAGTTCACTAGCACATTTACATACGCCTCTTACTGGGAATTTGCCTACTCAAACCACACTTTGGCATTAATGCGACTTTAGGGAATACTGTCTCTTAGCGATACAGATACAAAAAATTCTTTTGGTTTCTAGTTTGTTGTTTGGTTTTCGTTTTTTCCTTTTCTTTTGCTTATTGGAATTATTTGTTAATCCCAGGAACTAATCTTTAGTAGGAACTTTGTTGTTTTTTGGGACTTCTGAGTAGCTTGTAAATTTTAAATCGCAGACTGGTAGTCTTTTGGGGTTATGCCTCCTTCTATTATATATATATTCTTCTAGATGAATACATGATATATTCGGAATTATATATTGATATACATACATATAAGGAGTTTTACTTGTAGGTAGCGCCAATTACCCTGGTTATCATATTGTTTTTATTTCTTGGAGGAAACTCCTTTTGGAGTTTCTTTCTTTTGTGGGTGGCAGCAACCTAATGATATAACTAGTATTTAGCCGTAGCTACTGTTATTACTATCCTCTCTTACTTCCCACCGTTGTCGAGCGCGGTTTTTTCCTTTATTTTTTTGCTTTCGAGTTCAAAGCTGCTTTAATTGCCCATCTAAATGAGCCCTTAAGCATGTTAACTGTTTCTGTTAAATCTAGCGTCCTCTAATTGCACCAGGATAACAATAAATCAAATACTGTATGTATGTATCGGTGTATAACACGCACTGTTTTCCCCTTAAAATCAGGGGGAAAATCGTGGGTGCGTGTTATACACGGATCCCTGCTATCTGTGAGGGAAGAGGAGCGAGCCCTGCTGAATTACAGAGCCGCAATCTCCTGTGTACCCGGTGCTCCGTCACTCACAGCCACGCCTCCTGGTCCTGCTCATATGATAGACAGGACAGTGGCCCAATGCAGGGCCAGGAGGTGTGGCTGTAAGTGACAGAGCGCCGGGTACACACGGCTCTGTAATTCAGAGGCACTCGCTCCTCCTCTTCCCTCAGAGACAGCAATGACGTAAAAGGCGAGGCTGCAGATGGGCACTGAACAGCCTGCATTGTTGGGCAATGTAATGGCTTCATATGGGCACTGAACAGCCTGCATTGTTGGGCAATGTAGTGGCTGCATATGGGCACTGAACAGCCTGCATTGTTGGGCAATTTAATGGCTGCATATGGGCGCTGAACAGCCTGCATTGTTGGGCAATGTAATGGCTGCATATGGGCACTGAACAGCCTGCATTGTTGGGCAATTTAATGGCTGCAGATGGGCACTGACCAAGGTGCATTGATGGGCTGTAACCCTAATTTTGCTTAAAAGTTCTTTCCTTAACCTCCTCCCACCCGCCCTATAGCCGAATGACGGCCTTAGAGCGGGCGGGTTCCTTCGCCTGGCCGTCCCTGGACGGCCTGGTGTTTACTTCCGCAATGCGCGCCGCCGGGGGCGCGCATCGCGGAAGTATTGTATTCGCCGTGTCTCCCGGAGACAGGCAAATACAGATCGCCGTGAACGGCCAATCAAGGCGGCCGTTCACAGCGCGATCGCAGCTGCCAATGGGAGATGATCTCATATGTAAACATATGAGATCATCTCCCATTGCAGTGTCTCTCCCTCCTCACACAGAGACAGCGTGTGAGGAGGGAGAGCGATCTGTGTGTCAGCCCCAGCGCCGCCTGCCAGTGCCACCTGCCAGTGCCACCTGCCAGCGCCACCCGTCAGCCCCAGCGCCACCTGCCAGTGCCACCCGCCAGCCCCAGTGCCGCCAGCCCCAGTGCCGCCAGCCAGCGCCATCCGTCAGCCCCAGTGGCAGTGCTGCCAGTGCCACCTGCCAGTGCCACCACCAGTGCCGCCAGTGCCCCCTGCCAGCGCCAGTGCCATCCGTCAGCCCCAGTGCCACCTGCCAGTGCCACCAGCCCCAGTGCCGCCAGCCCCAGTGCCATCCCCATTTGCCAGAGCAATTAGCCAGCACCATCTGCCAGTGCCAGCCCCATCTGCCAGCCCCATCTGCCTCCAGTGCCATCTGCCTCCATTGCCATCTGCCGTCAGTGCCACGTGTCGTCAGTGCCACGTGGGGTCACTATGTGGGCATTTCCATTGTCCTGGTGCTCCAGGGCCTTCAAAACTGTAATAGGTGGTTGAGAAATAAGATGTGTAATTTATGCTCCTAGAACGCCTGATGGTGCTATTTCAATATTGGGCCTCTGTATGTGGCCAGGCTGTGTAAAAGTCTCACACATTTGGTATCGTAATACTCAGAAGGAGTAGCAGAACGTATTTTGGGGTGTCATTTGTGGTATACACATGCCATGTGAGAGAAATAACCTATTACATTGAAAATTTTGTGAGAAAAAAAAAAAAATAAAAATCTTAATTTTGCAAAGAATTGTGGGAAAAAGACGACATCATCAAAAACCTCACCATGCATCTTAGTAAATACCTTGGAATGTCTACTTTCAAAAAAGGGGTCATTTGGGGGGTATTTGTACTTTCCTGACTTGTTCGGGTCGCAAGAAATGAGATAGGCCACCAGTACATCAGGTGTGATCAATTTTGTGCGATTCGCACCACAGCTTGTAGACTCTCTAACTTTCACAAAGACCAAATAATAGCCACTAATTTGGGTTATTTTTACCAAAGATATGTAGCAGTATAAATTGTGGCCAAATTTTATGAAAAAAAAATTATAATTTGCAAAATTTTATCACAGAAACAAAGAAATATGCGTTTTTTTTCCAAATTTTCGGTCTTTTTTCATTTATAGCGCAAAAAATAAAAACCCCAGAGGTGATCAAATACCACCAAAAGAAAGCTCTATTTGTGGGAAAAAAAAAAAAAAAAGGACACAAAATTCATTTGGGTACAGTGTTGCATGACTGAGTAATTGTCATTCAAAGTGTGAGAGCACCAAAAGCTGAAAATTGGTCTGGTCAGGAAGGGTGTTTAAGTGCCCAGTAAGCAAGTGGTTAAACCTTTCATGACTAAGCCCATTTTTGGAATTTGGTGTTTACAAGTTAAAATCCATATTTTTTGCTAGAAAATTACCTGGAACCCCCAAACATTATATATATTTTTTTTAGCAGAGACTCTAGAGAATAAAACGGAGATTGTTGCAATATTTTATGTCACACGGTATTTGCACAGCGGTGTTTTAAACGCAACTTTTTGGGAAAAGGGACACTTTCATGAATTTAAAAAAAACAGTAAAATGAGCCCAATTTTTTTGCATAATGTGAAAGATAATGTTATGCCGAGTAAACAGATACCAAACATGTCACACTTTATAATTGCACGCACTCGTGGATTGACGACAAAGTACGGTACCCAAAAATCTCAATAGGCGACGCTTTAAAAAAATTTTTTACGGTTACCAGGTTAGCGTTACAGAGGAGGTCTAGTGCTAGAATTATTGCTCTCGCTCTGACGATTGCGGCGATACCTCACATGTGTGATTTAAACACCATTTACATATGCAGGTGCGACTTCCGTTTGCTTTTTCTTTGCTTCGCGAGCTCGCAGGGACGGCGGGCACTTTTTTTTTTTTTTTTTATTTAATTTATTTTAAAATGACTAAATTGTTTAAAAAAAAAAAAAAAAAAAATTGATCACTTTTATTGCTGTCACAAGGAATGTAAACATCCCTTGTTACAGGTACTCTTTATGGAGGGATCAGGGGTCTAAAAGACCCCCCACCCCTTCTTTACACTTCAATGTATTCAGATCGCCGAAAATGGCGATTCTGAATACGTATATATTTTTAAAACTGGCGCCATTGGCAGCCGAGTAAACGGGAAGTGACGTCATGACGTCGCTTCCGTGTTTACTATTAGGATACTGGAACAAAGCCGATTACGGCTTTGTTGCAGTTCCTTCCCAGCAGCCGGAGGCAGCGGACGTGGAATCGGTGCTCCCGATCGTCCCCTCCCGCTCCTCCGGCATAACAGCCGAGCGGCTTTTAACCAATCGCTCGCTGAAAAAAAAAAAAAAAAAACTGTACCGGGATGATGCCTGCAGGTGCGGGCATCTTTCCGGTATAGCCCCCGGAAGCCGGGTACGCACATCTGCGTACGCTCGGCGGGAAGGGGATAAAATGCAAGTTTTTTTCCCTTAAATTTCCCTCCTAAAGTTGGGGTGTGCGTTATACATCGATATATACGGTACTTACAGGGACTCTTCAGCTTCCTTCCTCATTTCAGCCACCTGCTGCTCTCTCATCTTTTCTGCCACCTGTGCCTGTCGCTCAATCTCATTGAAGCTCTGGCTGCTCACCTTCTGCGCACCGAGACCTTTCTTTGCCCCCAGCTGCAAGACAGAAAAGTTGTCTGGACTACTGTCACTGCTTGCTGCAGTGTTTCTATAAAATGAACTTCTATGCAAAATATACTCACTCCTTTCTTTGTTGCAGCAGGTTTCTTCTTTCCAATAAGAGATGGCTTCATTTCTAGAAAATAAACAGATTTGCAGACATAGGAAAGGACTGTAGCGCACATGCATCAAGGGATTAGTAAGGTGGCAGAGCTCCATAGCACAGCGAGGTGCCCTGTGCCAGAGACAGTTTGAATTAGTTCACCAGATACTTTAAAAAGGGAGAGTATACAGAGAGCAAGACAATGAACATAGTCTTCCCTTCATTTGAATAGAATGGCTGACTCTGTAGAGGCAATAGTCACTAAAGTGATACAAAGACCAGTAAACCTAAAGCCTGGGACATACTAAGTTTTTTTACCACAGAGTTGAATAAAAAAAATAAAAAAAGGGGGGGGGGGGTCACTGTACTAACACTAGCGACGTTAGTGCAGCAATCTCCATTGTGCTATTGTGTTCTGATAGGGGGACCAACCCCTCACCCGAAAACACTAGTCAGTGCTCGCAGCCATTGGGAAGGTTTTCCAGCATGCTCGTTTGGCAGAAGATGGGTATATGTACCTGCTTTTACACACACTTTAATGGCATCCCAGTCTTAGTCTGTAGGGTTCAATATTGAGTTGGCCCACCCTTTGCAGCTATATACTAGTCCAGCTCAATTTTTAAACCCTATGGACTAAGACTGGGATGCCATTAAGACCTTCTGTAAGCATGAGCTGCAGGCACCTAGGGAAGCTGTTCTAACAGGCAAAGCCCAAATACGTCTGGGTAAGGTTTGAGCCAAAGCCAGAAGCTACACATACTGCAGCTGCTGGCTTTTAACAATAGGACACTTACCTGTCCTTGAGTCCCACGATGTCAGCACCGCAGGTGATGGAAACATCAGCTGTCGGGTGCTGCTGCCACCATTGCGGGTAAGGGAAAACGGCAGTGTAGCCTTATGGCTTCACGCCCCGGAACCCTAATGGCCCGGCGACAGGGAGGAGGAGGAGGGAGCCCCGCGGTTATGTCACGGCCCGGACTTCCGGAAGTGGTCCCCCCTCCCCCCCGAAAGGTGCCAACTGTGGCACCAGAGGGGGAGAGGAGAGAAATTAGTGGAAGTTCAACTTTTGAGTGGAACTCCGCTTTAACCTACTTTACTACTGGCCCATTACTATAACAGTCTGCCTTACCGGCCAACAGGAATGTGCAGTAGGTAGGGCAGGGGCAGGCAAGGTTTGAATCGTCACCATAAAAACTGAAGCTTTGCCAGTTATAATAACCAGCATTTTAAAGGTTGCTGCAGGCATGCGAAGTCACCTCTAGGTTCCATGTGCGATTCCAGATGTCTTTTTCTTAGGAAAAAACCTCTAAGCCATTATTAAACTGGACTGCACTACAGGAAGCACCAATAACTATTGCAGCTACAAGAGACTCCTTAATTGAGAAAGACGTTCAAGACTTTGCATCTCTGGTATGAAAAAAAACGCAAAAGGCATGCCAAGCACACAGCAGTCGGAGCGAGCCAGTCACCATCTGGTCACCTGTGCTGGGGTTCGGCTCCTGAGCACTGAGGCACATGGCCAGGTCTGAAGAGAGAGGAACATATGGGTTTAGCTGTTGCATGAGCTACAGGCATAATATACAGCCTCAGTAGAAGTACAGCGTATAGCCAGTCTCATACCTGGTCACACACCCTATAAATTTTAATTGGTCAGGTCAACAAGGTTTGCATTATTAAGTGAGCTACGCCTTACCAGTTTTAAGACCGTGCAGTGTCCCACATTTCAGAATTGTTAGTGAAACTATTTTAGTTGGCTGGTAAAGTCCTACTGTGTGACGATCTTAAAAATATATACACTTTACACGTTTCTTACCACTGACTGCTTCTACCACGTGTGCACATTTGTAAATAACTGCATAATTGATAGAGAACAGAAAACAGCATGAAGCAGGCAGAAATTGATTTAAGTTGTACTGAATAGCACTTAAAAAAAAATGCTAAAATGACAATAATATTAACAGAGAGGTCACTTTAGCATGCCTTAAGTACACCTTATGATGCCTACTTAAAGGTCACGAATCTGGGCCAAAAAGTTACTGTCTTCGTTTCCAAGCAATCCCACTACGCACTGTGCAGTGAAAACATGCTTCAATGTCTCCAAACCTATAGCTAGCACTGGGAAGCATGTCAAGCAGAAACCCGGAGCACAAAGACTAGATCACAGTTGGCCACCAGGACAAAGGGATTCACAGATCGTAAAGAAACAGAGGTGTAGCGAGATCACTTTGCTTGTAGTCCATTTTATTCCTCCAGCCCTATAGGGGTAGGTTGGTACCTCTGTATGGACCCGGGATGGAGAGGTAACCAATACAGGAGCCTGCAAGCAATACTCTGCATGACTGACTGCAAAAAAATAAATGCACATTTTTCTTTATCAATGTGACTGCATTATTAAAGATCAACTATGCCTTTAAAGTTTAAATTCACCTTTGTAAAAAATGAACGCACCTATATTTGTAGGTATAAAAATTGCCATATTTGTTTTTTTTACTAGGAGCCTGCAAAAGCACCTATTTCCAGCAAATCGCAGGTGCAATGCAGGGCTCTTGCAGACTGTCAGTGTAAGCCATCTGCTCATAGCTCGTACGGGCAGGCAGTTACACACTAACAGGAAGCATCAATTACCAGGCAGCAACCCGGATAGCTCGTAGCTCTCAATAAAACCGACAGCCACAAAGGCTGGTCCGTACTTGTCGTTCTTACATTCACAGGGATCTGCGAGCGAACGATGGGCATGGGTGGGCACAGCCCTATATGGCTGCATTTTTATTTATTTTAAATTGCGACAGTGAGTGCGGGGAGAAGATCTCGCGCTCGCTGTCACAACGGGGGATAGAGGGATGTGGGGGCTGCTGCAACAGTAACATGTTACACCCTGAGTGTAACATGTTATGAAAGGTGAACTTTTCCTTTAACCTGAAGATCACATGACCTAGGATCTATCGCCATCAAATCCAGCTGATAGTTTAAAAAAAAAAAAAAAAAAAAGTAAAGTAGAGTACTTTAACCACTTGCCGCCCGCCCTATAACAGAATCACGGCGGCAAAGTGGTTTCAAAATCCTGACCGGACGTCATATGACGCGATCAGGATTTTGAGCCTGGGGCACCCATCGCAGCGATCGTTGTTGCGGGGTGTCAGTCAGTCTGTCAGACACGAGTAGAGCTAATCGGCTGCTCCTCTGACAGGAACCGCCTATCCATGCCCATCCATATTGTTTTATTTGTTTAGCAAAAGAAAGCTCTATTTGTGGGAGGGGAAAAAAAAAATAAAAAATGAAAAAAAATAAATAAATAATTTGCATTTGGGTACAGTGTACCATGACTGCGCAATTGTCATTCAAAGTGCAACATCGCTGAAAGCTCAAAATTGGTCTGGGCAAGAAGGTGTTTAAGTGCCCTGTATTGAAGTGGTTAAAGTGGTTGTAAACCTTTACAAACCACTTTGACCTACAGGTTAAGGCTAGGCTGTAGGTCCAAGAAATATCTCCTAAACCTACACGGTTTAGGAGATATTTGCCAAAAGACAGGTACCGCTGTCTACGGCGCATGCACTGAGCACGTGGCGGCTCCCGTGCGCATGCGCGGGAGTGATGTCATCCCGGCTCAGTCGAATGGCAGCGCCGGAGCAGCAAGACCCACCAAGAAGATGGAGGCTCCGTACACAAGGGGACAGCGGTGACTTCGCTGGCTCCTGTGTCAGGTAAGTGACACATAATGGGCTACTATGCGATGCACAGTAGTCCATTATGCTTTACCTTTGCAGGGAATCAAAGAGGAAGTAAACCCATCAGGGTTTACTTCCCCTTTAAAGTGTAACTTTACACATAACTTGATAAAAAATTATGTTCTTTAGCAAGGAACATACATTCCATGCTAGTTATACTACCAAAAAAGTCCCAAAAACTATGTCATTTTCTGCAATTAAAATTAATTTTCCAGTCTTAGTTTTTACATCTTGGCTCAGCTACAGTGCTCAGGCTCATAGGCTTACGAGAGAAAAACAGGGAGAGAAAATAAAACACTATCCTGTAAGTGAAAGGATTTTGTGTCTCGCCGACAGCAGCATTTGTCCCGTCACCTCTCCTCCTGTTCTTGTGGTCCCCCAGGAGTCATTCCTATTGCGCTCCCCCCCCCCCCCAAGCTGAAAATCTTAAAGCGGTCAGCAGATAAGTCTTTAAGGACTCACTGATTATCGGCACAGTGGCCAGAAGTGGACGCAAGAACGGCGAGAAAACGCCACACTTTTTATGCTTTTACAAATCACATTTATTTGATGTCAGAGTCCTCTCTGCTATATTTAATAAAAATAGTTTGAGCGTTTTCGATATACTACACTAATGGAGGTATTTTTTTCCTCTTTTTCCCCCACTTTGTGAGTTTGATCACCATTGGAGTGTCCAGACGTGGATGCGGAGTATCCGTGCAGTTATAATATATACAGGGACAGAGGACCCCCTGGTGGCAGATATCGGAATAGGAGAAAAGGTTATCCATAGGATTTCTATGCTGATACCACAAGGATTGGAGGAGAGAGTTCTGTGAGCTCATTTTTGGATTGCATATATATCTTTTCTTACTCAAAGGGATTTACGGGCAGGATCAGCGTTTTGAGAAATAAACCCATTAAGACAGACATCATTTATAAGAGAAAATAAATGGACTCATGTACATTGTAGTATTTGGTGCCTTTTAGCAATTTCCCAGTTTTAGATTTTAAGTTTACATTTATGTGAACATTGGACTCTGGACTTTTTATCAAGATATATTATTCAGTTTATTAACCATACTATCATTATATTTATTCATTATTTCAGATTGGGTGCATAACACAAGATGACTATTGGATTTATTATATTGTTTTGTGTTATGTGAACACTTAGATTTTGCTGCAGGTAGATCATATTGCACCTTTTTGCACTGTTTATACTCACGGAGAGTACTTTTATTATTTTTTAGAGCACATTTTTCATAGTAACGCGAAGGCTTCTTTATCACAGTTTTGTCTTTCCATGATGCAGCACTGGGTACCTGAGCAGCCAATCGCTAGGCCTGAACACCATCACATGGGTAGAAAGGGAGAGAATGCTAAGCCCTTTGTAAACCACTGCCACATGGATTTGTAGTTTACACTGGGATTTTGATTTTTTTGCTTCGGCGGCCAAAGTAGCAGAGGAAAGTACTTTATATGCAGCCAAATTATGGTCCAATGCAACTTATTGAAAGGGAAGATGTAAAAACAAGGAGGAGGTGTTGTCATTAGTGGCAAGTAAGGCTTCATTTTACACGGGACGCTGTTTAACCACTCAATGATTTAACTTGACAGCTAGAAACTGATGTCTAAAGACATCCATTTAGCCATGTTTATACCTAGAAGCATTTTTTTTTGTTGTTTTTTTGGTTAAAATGAAAAATGTCCGTAAACGAAATGCTGCTAAATGCGAATTACTGGGTTTAGCAGCATTTACAGGCCGTTACAGGCATTTGGAGTTTCAAATTCCTCTGAACAGCCAAAAAATGCTTCTAAACTCAACTACCTAGAAAAGGACCCTCCTGTGTACATGTACTGATAAGATAACAGAGGAGAGTTCAGGGGTAGCTGAAAAAAAAAAAAAAATATATATATATATATATATATATACTCAACTTCTCCTAAACATCCGTTTACCAGCAGCAGTGTACATGAGGCCTAATGCCGCGTACACACAACCGGACTTTTCAACATCAAAAGTCAGACGGAATGATTCCGGCAGACCATTCGATCGTGTGTGGGCTGCAGCGGACTTTTGATTTGCAAAAGTCTGACAGACTTTAGAAATGGAACAGGTTTCAAATATTTCCGAAAGAACTCCGCCGGACCCAGTTCCTACTGAGAAATCCGCTCGTGTGTGTGCTAGTCCGACGGACAAAAACCGACACGAGGGCAGCTATTGGCTACTGGCTACGAACTTCCTTATTCTAGTCCAGTCGTACGTCATCACATTCGAATCCGTCGGACTTTGAACGGACTTGGCCACACACAATCACACCATTTGGAAAGTCCGTCAGAACTTCGTCGAAAGTCTGTCGGACCCAGACCCTCAAAAAGTCTGGTCGTGTGTACGCGGCATAAGAGGTCAGTCTTCATTTTGTAACTTATGGCAGAAAACATAATAACTCACTATGGGTAATATATACACATTATTCAGTTTTACCAAGTAATACACAATATTTTCTGTATGGAATGTTGTCACTTAAAATAAAGTTCATGTTACTTGTTCAGTAACACATATCAGCCAAGGAATGCATCCAACATGTTACAGAGGCAGAAAGTAAATGGCCATATGTTTCTCTCGGTCTCTCTACGGTGGATTTGAACAGTTTTCAAGTGATAGTAAATGTTCATTTTTTTGTGTTTTTTCTTTTAAACAAACCTGTCATACTTACTTGCTCTGTGGAATGGCTTTGCACAGAGCAGCCCTGATCCTCTTCTTGGGTCCCTCGCCTGCGCTCCTGACTGCTCCCCCTTGGCTAGTGCGCCCAATAGCAAGCCGTTTGCTATGGGGGCACTGGTGTGTGTGCTTGCTCCCGAGCCCCGCTCTATGCGTCCATAAGACACAAAGTCGTGTCTCAGCACCACTCCCACTCTCTCGTCATTAGCTCACTGACTGATTGAAAGCCGTGGGAACCAATGACTCCCGCTGCAGTCTCAGCCAATAAGGAGAAAGAGACCTGGGACAGCCAAGGCTCCCGTGCAGATCACTGGATCAAGAGGGGGCTCAGGTGAGTATTATGGCTGTGGGGGGGGGGGGGGGGGGGGAGCTGCACATCTTCAGCCTTTAAACTAAGAGAACTTCTGTAAAAACGTAGGTTTCCATCACTTACCAAGCTGAGGAAATATGTAGGGCAAGCATTCTGACCAAATCTTGCCAACCCTCTGAATCTCTGACCCAGAAAAAGAATGTAACCAATGCAGTCAGAACCAATTCCCAGTTGTACCTAGTCTAGTTTTTTTTTTTTTTTTTTTTTTTTTTTTTTTTTAAAAGAGTTTTGAAATCAATGCATAGAATAGTCAGTTGAGCACTGGGGTTGATTTCCTAAACCTGGAGAGTTCTAACTCTGGTGCAGCTGTGCATGGTAGCCAATCAGCTTCTAACTTCAGCTTGTTCAATTAAGCTGCAACTAAAAACCTGGAAGCCGATTGGTTTCTAGGTGGAGCTGCACCAAATATTGCACTCTCCAGTATTAGTAAGGCCCCTTTCACACGGGTTGTCCGATCAGGTCCGCCTGTCAGTTTTTGTTAGGTGGACCCGATTGAACATCTCACTGTCCTCTATGGAACGGCTGATATCCGCTGACACCCGCCGCTATCCGATCCGCCAAAAACAGGTGGATGGTGGTCCTATTTTCTCTTTGTCCAGAGGATTGGATTTCCCAATAGAGGAGCACAGCAGAGTGGACAGGACCAGTCATCTGCATGCTCAGGGGTGCATTCAGTGCCCCCACAGAAACTGGAACCTGCATACGTTTTTTGCAGCACAATTTTCTTTATCATCACTCCTCCAACATGACTGTGGAATAGGCCTTACATCCTAACCTTCTTCCTCCACAGCCTATTCAGCCAACTCAACGTGATCCTGTTTGAAACCAATAAGATTCAGAACAAGCAAGTTTTAATGAGACTTACCAACTGTGGCTTTGGGTGACGTACACAGACTGTCAACACTAGGGCCAGTCTCCACACCTGCAGGCACAGCAATGAGTGTTACACAAGAACTCTGAACAAGTCACAACACTGCCAAAACTAAATAAAGAGCCAACACTCACCAATCGGCTCACTGCTCACAGAGACACCAACCGGCTGTTTTGCAGCTGATGGAATTGTCACAGCTGCTTCAGTTACTGGGGCTGCCTCCCACGAGGACTAAAAATTAAATAAAATAAAAAAAAATAGTTGCTCAGCATGAGAATACACAATCCATTAATTAGAAAGCAGTTATAACACCAAAGGAATGCAATTTTAGCTAAAATGAGCTCACCCTCCCCCCATGCTTCAATCCGGGGACCATGGCGTCTGGCGTTTGTTTACATCCTGTGCTGACATTTTCAGTGCGCTGGTCTTTCCTCCACAAAAATTCCCCATAGCAGAGGGGAAAGATGCTAAGGACCCAAGTTTCCTAACAGGGCTAGTTCCCTTTAAAGTAGAACGAACGATCCAAGAACTTTTTTTTTTTTTAAAAAGGTCCCTCGCCAGCATCAGCATCTTGTACCCAGCTTCTACCTGGTGCAGGCTGCGGCCATCTTCATTGGCCAGAGATAGTTTATGTCACTCAGGCACAGTGCCAGAATGTAAACTGAGCTGTGCTTGCCTGCGAGAAGACGGATTATGTTTATTTTATTGCAGAGATGTTGCATATCACTTCTGCAATAAAGATCTGGCCTGCTCATAGTCTTTAAATCTGGAACTATAGTTCAGTTTTAAAGTATTGACTTTTACTAAAATTACAGAGCCTGGGACTTAGAATCCATTCATTCCCTGTGCTGTATAAAGCCTGAACCTAGGATCCCCATCATTCACCTGTGTACAGACTATGCCTAGGACCCAAACTGCTTCCAAGGTGACCAATCTGAAGATTAAAGAATAAGTTCACTCTTACAAAAAATAAATAAATAAATAAAATAAAAAAGTGCATTTAGAGCTTAGAAAGCATTGCACTCGTGATCAGTGGAGTAGGGGTGCAATGTTAGGGTCGGTTTACACTATTGCGATGCAAGAACCCTGCAAATCAACTGTGGGTTCCCGCATCGCACCCGGCACGCACAGCAGTTCACACTGCCATATGCGAACTGCTGGGGAGTGTCATACGTTAACGACACCCCCATTTCAGCTCGCATATCTAACTGCGAACTGACAGTTCCATGAATCGCATCGCATATGTGTGAACACACATGCAATCCGATTCTGATCCGAACAGAAAAAAAGGGTCCTGTGCGTGTTCACACCGAAAGCAGTGCGATATCAGCCATACTATCTGTATGACCGACATTGCACCCACACAGACATCGCATGTAATGTGAACAGCAGTGCGCTGCGCATTACATGCGATGTCTGCCATTGCAATAGTGTGAACTGGCCCTTAGACTTAGAGTCCTGCAGCTTTCTGTCCCTACCTCCATATTGGCTGGCTGTCTGAAAGATGCAGGGCTTGTGAATGAACTACAAGAGCGCTCATCAGTGTCCACACATTTCAATCAGACCTACAACATGTCAGCCACGGTGGATGACAGTACTTGTTCATTCATTCACAGGAAACTGAATGAATGACACAGCTGTGTGGTGGATCCTCACATAACCACACTCTTTTCAAAAAGTGACAGCTGATGTGGGGAGAAGATCCGCCACACACACACAAATTTTTAGGCATGTCACTGGTTTTAACCACAACTTGATAACTCTTCAGCATTTTAAAGAAAATACACATGGAAAGTATTAAGCTGTCAATTAGATGAAAAAGAGCAGGCATCTGGAGTTCAAGTCAAACTTGAACGCTTGCATCCAGCCAGAAGTTTAACATTTTTCATGTACATATGGGTTTCCTTCACAATAAGACATACCTGGGTCAGTTCAGCAAAGAAGTCAGACTCCTCCTTCTCTGGGGAACTAGCAAGGGTGCAATTCATTCCATCTATCCACAGCTAGAAGAAAAGTCCACAAATATTGTTCACGTTCTTTCCAGGACACGATTATTTGTCTTTGCATTCAAGCAGAACAAGGCCCTTGTAAACAGAGCATTTCAACAGAATTTTCACTGAACAAGATTTGATATGATACATTTAGTGACACAAGAACTGCAAAAGGTATTGAATTTATTCTTCACCAAAACTGCAGCATGTATCCTCAAAACACATCACAGGAAGAACCTCCATGGTTAACACAGGATAGAATAATAATTAGACTTGGGAAACTTAACATTAATAAATCACCAGGACCGGATGGCTTGCACCCGAGGGTACTTAGGGAACTCAGTCAAGTAATTGCCAGACCATTGTTCCTAATTTTTACTGACAGCCTACTGACTGGAATGGTACCAGCTGATTGGAGAAAAGCCAATGTAGCAACAATATTTAAAAAAGGTCCCAAAATACATCCCTGGGAATTACAGACCAGTTAGCCTAACATCAAAAGTATGTAAACTCTTGGAGGGGATGATAAGGGACTATATAAAAACACACACACACACACACACGAGAACGGTATCATTAGCAGTAATCAGCATGGATTCATGAAGAATCGTTCTTGCCAAACCAATCTACTAACCTTCTATGAGGAGGTGAGATAAAGGAAGGCTCGTAGGCGTGGTGTAAATGGGGAGTACTCGGAATGGTCAGGGGTGGGTAGTGGGGTCCACAGGGTTCTGTGTTGGGGCCAATCCTATTTAAAATTGTTAATAAACGACCTGGGAGCATGGGGAAAACAGTTCAATCTCTGTATCTGCCCTGCTTAGCTTGGTATCGTTGGCAATAACTTCTCCACAGGATGTGGAAATCTTGCAAAAATATCTGAACAAATTAATGGGGTGGGCAACTACATGGCAAATGAGGTTCAATGTAGAAAAATGTAAAATAATGCATTTGGGTGGCAAAATTAGGAATGCAATCTATACACTGGGAGAGAACCTCTGGGGGAATCTAGGATGGAAAAGGACCTGTGGGTCCTAGTAGATAGGCTCAGCAATGGCATGCAATGCCAAGCTGCTGCTAACAAAGCAAACAGAATATTGGCATGCATTAAAAAGGGGATTAACTCCAGAGATAAAACGATAATTCTCCCGCTCTACAAGACTCTGGTCCGGCCGCACCTGGAGTATGCTGTCCAGTTCTGGGCACCAGTCCTCAGGAAGGCTGTACTGGAAATGGAGCGAGTACAAAGAAGGACAACAAATCTAATAAAGGGTCTGGAGGATATTAGTTATGAGGAAAGGTTGCGAGCCCTGAACTTATTTTCTCTGGAGAAGAGATGCTTGAGAGGTGATATGATTTCAATATACCTTATGTATCGGCGTATAACACGCACCCCAAGTTTAGGAGGAAATTTTAAGGGGAAAAAAAAACCCTTACATTTAAATGCCCATCAATGCAGCCTTCCCAGTGTCCATATGTGGGCTTGTGTCATTGCAGCCTCCCCAGTTGCCCATATGTGGGCTTGTGTCATTGCAGCCTCCCCAGTTGCCCATATGCGGGCTTGTGTCATTGCAGCCTCCCCAGTTGCCCATATGCGGGCTTGTGTCATTGCAGCCTCCCCAGTTGCCCATATGCGGGCTTGTGTCATTGCAGCCTCCCCAGTTGCCCATATGCGGGCTTGTGTCCTTGCAGCCTCCCCAGTTGCCCATATGCGGGCTTGTGTCCTTGCAGCCTCCCCAGTTGCCCATATGCGGGCTTGTGTCCTTGCAGCCTGCCCAGCGTCCTTGCAGCCTTGTTTAAAATTGGCACCAATTGGAGGAGGAGAGGCACGATCGCCGCCGACATACACAAAAAGACGAGTGTACTTTGGCTAGACCCGGCTCGTCTCGCAGTCCCGCCCACCTCCACTAATTGCGAGAGGAGAGGAGCAAGCGGAGCCGACATACACAAAGCCCAGTGTACTTCGGCTAGACTCGGCTCTACTCAGTCAGGGGCAGGACTGCGAGAGGAGCCGAGTCTAGCCGAAGTACACTTGGCTTTGTGCATCTCGGCTCAGCTCGCTCCTCTCATCACAATCAGCGGTAGATCGGCATACAACACGCACCCACGATTTCCCCCTGATTTTAAAGGGGAAAAAAAATGCGTGTTATATGCCAAGAAATACGGTACAAATACCATACTGGTGACCCCACAATAGGGATAACTCTTTTTTCGCGAAAGGGAGTTTAACAAGATTTGTGGCCACACATTAAAATTAAAAGAAAAAGGGTTTAACATTAAACTACATAGAGCGGCAAGGATGTGGAATTCCCTTCCACAGGCAGTGGCATTGATAGTTTCAAGAAACTATTAGATAAGCACCTGAACGACTGCAACATACAGGGATATACAATGTAATACTGACATATAATCAAACACATAGGTTGGACTTGTGTCCTTTTTTCAACCTCACCTACTATGTCACTATTTACACAGCCTTTGATTATAGTAAGCGGTGTACTGACAAATGGCTTCACTGCTCAGTAGCCTAGGTTTCGGTGTTAGGGCCTGAATGTGCAGAGGTTCAAGGGTCGAGCAGAGAGATTTGAGTTACCAGTAATAATACACTAATGAACAAAACAGGGGTCAGGGGGCACTAGGGAGGGTAGTACAGAAAAGCAAGCTGAAAGTTTTTTCATGTACATACTTGCACTTTGTACTCCAGTAACACAATGTTGTGTAATATTATCTTGTATAGGAAATCCCAGTGCTGCATAAATCCCTCTGGAAATACTCACATCAGTGCCATGTTTGGACATGGCTGCACTGGCCAATTGCCGGATCTTCTCCCGATACATTTGAGCGCTGCGACTGTTGTACTTGGCATTGGTGTCATTAGTGGTACAGCCATGCTGGTGGAAGAAGGCATTCTGTAGCAAGAACACAAAAGAAGTAGGTGAACAATCACAAACTTTAAAAAGGAACCTAGGTCAAAAATGCAAAGTATAGTAGAAGCCATCATCGGGTAAAACTGTGTGTCATGTGCATACACGGTTGACAGAGGTCGCAACAATTAGTAAAAGGAAATAGTTTGGTTTGGCCAGCTTGGCCCAAATGAACTATATAAAAGTGATACTAAACCTGGCATTATGCTTTATCTTTTTTTTTTTTTTCTTCCTCTTACATCGTAATTTATCATTTTAACCACTTCAATGACGGGCGCTCTCTTACCCCTTACTGCCCAGGCAAGTTTTCAGTGCGGTCACATTTTAAATGGCAATTGCTCATGCAACAATGTACCAAAATAAAATTTTTAAATTTTTATAATTTGAGACAGATAGCGCTTCATTTTGGTGTTATTTTATCATCTGGGTTTCTGTTATAACATTTTCAAGCAAGTAATTTCTCTTCTCTGAATTGCACTGATGAGGCTGCACTGATATCAGTATGAACAATGTACTCATTGTGCCTTGTCAGATCGGCTCTCCTTTCCTCACATGCTGTCTGTGTGCAAGGAAAGGACAACCGATGACTGACAAGTCTGTTTCCACGTGACCAGCTGTGTCCAAAGCACACAGCGGTCACAGAGCGCACGCCATAGGGCATGTGGGAGGCACGTATATTGGAAGATGTCCATGGACATCCTCCCAGAACTGGAGGCCTGTGCAGTAGCAGTCTTTCAGCTATAGAGCAGGTGGGAAGTGGTTAAACTGTTTTTGTCTTGGATAGGTTTTAAAACACCTTTTCTAGTGAAGCGGTCTCTTCCCCCTCTCCCACTCCGGTGTTCTGTGCTGGCATATACAAGTAACAGCCCTAACCCTATCAAAAGTTTCCTCATGGAGACATATAGTGTAGTGTAGAGGAATACTAGAAGAAGTTTTTTCACCTTTATGCATTAAGGTGAAAAAACACAAGAGTTTACAACCCCTTTAAGCTCTGGTTATGTTGGCATACTCACACACAAACACACTTGCCATTTTCTAGGTTTTTGACATGTCACGTTAATTAAAAATTAAAACTTCCGGCGGCATAAATGGATTGCTACCAGTGGTTACTCACAGCGTTGGCATTGCCTCCAACTTGCATGCACCTCAGCTGATACCAGCTCCAGTTGGAATCAAGTTCAGTTGACCTGAAAGAGAGACCCAAGTCAGCACTGCTTCCATTTTTGTAAACTAGACAACACAGTGGCTTAGTGGTAAATGCTACTTCTTGCTTTAAGCTGACTCTATACTCCGATTTAAAATAAATAAAAATCTATTTCGTGTATGTATTCTTAATGCAAAAAAAAATAAAAAAAATAAATAAATAATATTTACTTTCTATTGCTCTGTGACCTGTCTTCCTGTTAGGGGGGTCTACATTCATTCTATATGGTCCCACTATATGTATGAATATAGCCACACTGTTTCTCTTGCTCACAAGATGGACTATGGGATTTGTAGCATACATAGAGCAGTGCATAATAAAAAAAATAAAAATAAAAACACGCCATTAACATGCACTACTCCTTCAAAACAGCCAGAGAGGAGGAAAAAAACGCAGCGGTTCTGGAGCGCACAAAGGAAGCAAAAAAACACAGTAAGAAACAATTAAAAAATAGATTACAGAACCATTAATTACTGAATATGTATGAATCCCCCCCCCCCTGCCAAAAAATAAGGGATATCATTTAATGTTACTTCAACAACTGTAGATTAAATAAACTGTGTGGCCAGTTTACAGTCAACCACAACCTTTCTAAACAATGTTAATACATTTTTAAACTGTTTATGCAAGCACCATTGGGTGCCTGATGAACAGACAGTATGGAGGCTAAGGACCAGTCCGCAGAATTAAAATATGAAGCAAACATAAGGGGGATCCTTTACTAAAACTGTAGAGTGCAAAATCTAGTACAGTTGTGCATAATAGCCAATCAGCTTCTAACTTTAATTTGTTCAGTTAACCTTTGACAATAAAACCTGGAAGCCGATTGGTTGCTATGCAGCACTGTAACAGATTTTGAACTCTAGTTTTAGTAAATCCACCCTATAGTAGTGTATTCTTCTACTACAACCTTCTTGAACAGCGGTGGGTTAACTGCTGCATTACAGGAGCTTTCCAGGTACGGAAATGTTATGCATAGTTACATAGATCCAGTTTGGACCAACAGAACTATGCGTTTACCATACCTGGCTGATGCCCCTGGAAGCTGGAAATCACTGAAATATACACCGCTACTCCACTGACCTCCATTAGCTTTTGGGTCCTGCACTGAGCCGCTGTCCTGCTGCATTCTGAACACAGGAGATTGGCCACTCAGTACAGGCACCATTCAGAGAATGTTTTGCATTCTTGAATGATGCAACGCGTTCTCCGATTTGATGAGGTGGAGAGGCAGGGCACTGATGTAACATCCACTTCATCCAACCAGAAAACCTATTATCTAAATGGCAAATGTCCTGAGTAGCCAACTCCCTGTGTCCAGAATGCAGAAATGAAGCTGCTCAGCATGGGACCTGGAAGAAAGTGGAGATCCTTGGAATAGCTGTGTCTACTTCAGTGGATTTCCAGATTCCCAGAGCATTGGCCAAGTATAGCGTTTTGCATAGTTACATAGGTCCAAGCTGGACCAACTTACCAATGTATAAAATATCCACGTTTCAAAACTTTTGCTCATGCTATGTCTATTATCTAACTAATCACCCACCTGATGAAGCTGAGATGAACTCCCAGAGATCGATGTATTCCAGAGCAATCAATGCATAGAAACACTCCATAGGTGATGCTGGCCCAGCTGGGGTTCTTCGCTCCACAATCAAAGCATGACTGGAAAAACAAGAAAAACAAAACAGATGAAGCATCCAGTGCAGAAATCGGAACAAATGTGCATGTATAGTCTAGGGCTGCAACTAGCGATTATTTTCAAAATCCATTATAACCTTAAAAAAGTGTGGTGTATAATATAGTTAATATGTAAACTTTTTTTTTTTTTTTTATTAAAGGCATGGTATTAATGAAAACTGCCTCATCCCTGCATTCATGGCAGCAATGAATATCGAACCAAGAGCGTTGCTTCCTCTTTTAACAGTTTTTTTTTTTTATCAGATAGAGTTTATTAAATAACAAAACATACAAGTATAATTTACAGCTTATATCTCAAGCATAGATTCTTGTCACAACATAGAAGCTTATTCAACCCTGCAAGAGGAATATTCAAGCATTGTTTCACATCTCCCCATACCAAATCGTCCTGACCACAGTAGATGTTGACACGGTATATCCTGGCTGTGCTTTAGTTTACTCATTCAGAATTACCTACGGTAGGTGTCTTACATTTAGTGCCTCCCCCAGCTCAAACCTCCCTTCCCCTTCTTTTATCTCAGCATTCTGTCCGTGACCAGATCAACCGGAGAGAGGCCGGGGGTATCCAACCAGGGTGCTCATAGTTTGTCAAACTTTTCCTGTCGTCCTCTATGCTGAAAGACATACTTTTCCATCCTAATGGTGTCCCCCATTTGGGCAATCCACTCCCCCAGCTTCGGAGGCTCAGTCGCCTTCCAATGCCGAAGAATCAGCTTACGCGCTTAGAACAGGGCCCTGGCCACGGCCTGTCTAATATTGTCCCCCATGGGAATGTCGTCTAGAATCCAGAGTAGGCATGGTTTTGGGTCTGCGGGTAAGGTAGTCTGATACACTGTTAGTGGTGGCCAGTACCCGTGTCCAGAATAAGTGCAGTTTGTGGCACCTCCACAACAGATGGATTAAGACCCCGTGATCTCTCGCACACCTGGGACAACCGGAGTCCTGTCTCACCCCCATCCGAAACAGTCTGTCGGGTGTGTAGTGTACTCTGAATACAATATATAATAATTGAGATAGCCGCTGGGCCACATTTACAGAGCAATATAAATAACTGCCTGGAGTGCCTCCTCCCATTGCTCAGCCTCGAATGTTCCGACATCCCTCTTCCATTTATTTAATTCAGCCTGCGGAAAACCCCCCAGGCAGGCATTGAGGGCCATAGAGTAAGTTCCAGAAATAAAGCCCTGGAACTGTGATACGTTAGCCATATATCAGAAGATCGGGGTCGGTGAAAGAGTCCACGAGGGCCCCCCCAGCCTGTGCCTTAAATGCATGTTACAGTTGTAGGTAGTAGAAGAGCATTGATTGTGGGAGGTGAAATCTTTC
Source organism: Lithobates pipiens (assembly GCF_037356315.1). NCBI lineage: Eukaryota > Metazoa > Chordata > Amphibia > Anura > Ranidae > Lithobates > Lithobates pipiens. Next base: position 218,071,096 of record NW_027507686.1, on the reverse strand, counting down.
CCTCAAATCGGGGAAGGAAGTTAGCTTCCCTGCTGTAAAAATATGTCCCAAATGCGTGACCCCATATCTCTTCCCCCGCACACCACAATCCAGCAACAGTAGCTCCTCGTAGTGCCTATTTCCCCATATCGGGCTGTACTCAGTGAAGCCCTCCACCCCCTGCAGTTGTCAAAGTTTATTCCAGATTTTCTGCATAAGAGCGTAAGTGGGGAATCGTTTGTTTGATTTTGCATAAGCTAGGGCCTCCATACCCGAGGGTATATCACCATGGCCGGAAGCCAAGCACGTTAGGGCCCTAATTCGTTCCAACTGTATGGTCCTCTCCTCTCCATCCGTCTCTTCTGGCATGGCCCTGGCTGTATGTTGGGCCTGAGCTGCCAGATAACAGTTTAAAGTAGTTGTAAACCCTTACAGACCACTTTTACCTACAGGTAAGCCTAGATTAAGGCTTACCTGTAGGTACAAGAAATATCAAGAGATATTTGTAAAAGAAAGGCACCGCTGTCTACGGTGCATGTGGCGTAGAAAGCGGGGCGCAGGCGATCATGTCGCTATTGGCGGCTCCCGTGCGCATGCGCGGGAGTGACATCATCGCGGCTCTGGCCAGTCACAGCGCTGGAGCCGTGATACCCAGAAGTCACTCCGGGATAGATGGCGGCGGAGGAGGACAACGAGGGTCACTTCGGGGGCTTCCATCTCAGGTAAGTTATTCATAATGAGCTGGTATGCTATGCATACTAGCTCATTATGCCTTTGCCTTGCAGGGTTTTTTTTTTTTTTTATTTTTTTTTATTTGTTTGGCTTTACTACTTCTTTAAAGAGGGATTCCACCAAAAAAAAATAAAAAAATATTAAAAGCCAGCAGCTATAAATACTACAGCTGCTGACTTTTAATAAATGGACACTCACCTGTCCCGGGTTCCAGCGATGTCGGCAGCCGAGGCCGATCGATCGCTCGGCCCTCGGCTGCTGTCGCCACCATTCTAGGTGAGGGAATCAGGAAGTGAAGCGAATCGGCTTCACTTCCCGGTTCCCTACTGCGCATGCGCGAGTCGCGTCGCGCAATAGGAAATCTCTGCGCTGTCACTGGGACCCGTGTGTGTCCCAGCAGACAGCGCGGCAGGGCAGGAAATGGCGAAGCCCCGCTCTTCTCCCCCCCTTTTCGGCGGCGCCGGTATTGTAACTGGGGGCGCCCAGCTGTGGCTTCACAGCCGGGCACCCACTGCGCATGCGGCACCGCGCAATCCTCTGGGATCTGTCACATGTCCCAGATTGACAAGAGGGAGGGGGCACAGCTGAGCCCTTCCTGCGCTGAGGGGAAGTGATGTCATGAGCCCAGGCACTGCTAGCCGTATAGGGGGCGTGGTGATACTTGGAACCACTTCTGGTGATATGGAAGGCGTGTACTTCAAAACTGGACAGCCTCCCTTTGAAGAAGCCCAACTTATGGGTGAAACAGGTTGGGAAATCCATCACATAGTGCTGTCCTGTTAACATTGTGACATATTGTACATGCCATCGTCTTGTTTTTACAATAATACATGTTTTATTTTTCAAAATAAAAATAAATAAATAAAACAAACAATCTTTTAACACAGGGCTTGACAAATTTGCTTGGAATCTAGGAGCCAGCAAAAAAAGTTAGGAGCCAGGTCGGTAACAGCGATCCGGACCTGTCCCTGGCCTGACATGGAGACGAGTGAGGGGAAGATAGCCCCCAGCCCCCCCACCTGTCTCCAAGTCATTGCCCATAGCTCTTAGAGGGACATCTTATTTATTTATTTTAAAAAAAAATTTTTTCTTCAAATGACAATTTTTTTTTTTTAAATTGCATTTTATTTCAAATATGAGATCTGAGGTCTCTCTGACCCCAGATCTCATATTTAAGAGGACCTGTCATGCTTTTTTCTATTACAAGGGATTTATACATTCCTTGTAATAGGAATAAAAGTAACACAATTTTTTTTTTTTTTTTTAAAAGAACTGTGAAAAAAATAAAAATAAAAGTTAAAGTAAGAAAATAAAAATACATTTTAAACACGCCCTGTCCCGCCCACATATGAAAGCGGTGTTCAAACCACACGTGAGGTATTGCCGTGATCGGTAGAGCGAGAGCAATAATTCTAGCCCTAGTCCTCCTCTGTAACTCAAAACGTGCAAGCGGTAGAATTTTTTTAAAGGTCGCTTATGGAGATTTTAACCACTTGCCGACCGCCGCACGACGATGTACGTCGACAGAATGGCACGGGCAGGCATATGGGCGTACCTGTACGTCCCTGCCTTCCCGCGGGTGGGGGGCCCGATCGGGCCCCCCCCCGGTGCCTGCGGCGGTCGGTATTCGTTCGGGAGCGATCCAGGATGAGGGGGCGGCCATTCATTCATGGCCACCCCCTCGCGATCGCTCCCGACGAATGAAAATGCTCCGTGACATCACTTCCTCTCCTGTAATGTAAACACAGGAGAGGAAGTGATGTAATCTCTCCTCCGTGTCGGTATTTTTCGTTCCGACACCGAGGAGAGAGGATCGGTGAGTTGCACCAACACGACACTACACAGTAGAACATGCCAGGCACACTCACACCCCCCCGATCACCCCCCCAATTACCCCTGCCCCCCAGTCACAGTGACACCAATGTCATTTTTTTTTTTTTTGCATTGGTGTCATTTGTGACTGTAATAACTGTTAGGGCAGTTAGGGTTAGCCCCCTTTAGTTCTAAGGTACCCCCCTAACCCCCCCAATAAAGGTTTAACTCCGTGATCACCCCCCGTCGCCAGTGTCACTAAGGCTGGGTTCACATTGCAGCGGTTTATGAGAACGGATGTGATTCGCACCGCACTGCAGTGCAAATCACATCCGATCTCTGTGCGATTCGAGTTCAGCCATACAGATAGTATGGCTGAATTCGCGTTGCACCCGCCGCAAATTCGCACGGGACCCTTTTTTTGGTCCGCAGCAGAATCGAATCGCATGGGTGTTCACACCATGCGATCCGAGTTTGCAGATCGCACTGCGATATGCGAACTGATCTGGGGGTGTCATTAACATTTCACTGACACTCCCAGCAGTTCGCATAGGGCAGTGTGAACTGCCGCCGGGAGGCATGCGATGCGGGAACCCGCCGCGGATTCGTGGCGTTCCCACATCGCTCCAGTGTGAACCCAGCCTAATAAGCGATCGTTTTTCTGATCGCTGTATTAGTGTCACAGGTGACGCTAGTTAGGCAGGTAGGTATTTAGGTTCGCCGCAGCTTTTTATAGCGCCAGGGACCCCCATATACTACCGCATAAAGCCCCCTGATTGCCCCCTAGTTAACCCTTTCACCAGTGATCACCATATAACTGTTACAGGTGACGCTGGTTGGTTAGTTATTTTTTTATAGTTTCAGGGCACCCGCCATTTATTACCTAGTCTCACTAGTGTACCCCTAAATTTAGGGGTGTCTACTTTCCAAAATGGGGTCATTTGGGGGGGGGTTTGTGCCATCTTGGCATTTTATGGCCTTCAAAACTGTAACGCCCTTAGAAAGCCTGAAGGCGGTGCTTGGTTTTCGGGGCCCCGTACTCGGCTAGGCTCCCAAAAAGTCCCACATATGTGGTATCCCCGTACTCAGGAGAAGCAGCAGAATTTATTTTGGGGTGTCATTTCACATATGCCCATGGCATGCGTGAGCAATATATCATTTAGTGACAACTTTGTGAAAAAAAAAAAAAAAAAAAGTTTGTAATTTTCCCCCAACTTGTGGCAAAATATAAAATATTCCATGGACTCAACATCCCTCTCAGCAAATAGCTTGGGGTGTCTACTTTCTAAAATGGGGTCATTTGTGGGGTTTTTGTGCCATCTTGGCATTTTATGGCCTTCAAAACTGTAATAGGTAGTGAGGAGTGAAGTCAAATATTTACGCCCTTAGAAAACCTGAAGGCGGTTCTTGGCTTTCGGGGCCCCGTACGCGGCTAGGCTCCCAAAAAATCCCACACATGTGGTATCCCCGTACTCAGGAGAAGCAGCAGAATTTATTTTGGGGTGTCATTTCACATATGCTCATAGCATGTGTGAGCAATATATCATTTAGTGACAACTTTGTGTAAAAAAAAAATATATATATATTTTTTTTGTCATTATTCAATCGCTTGAGGCAAAAAAATAAAATATTCAATGGGCTCAACATGCCACTTATCAATTTCCTTAGGGGGTCTACTTTCCAAAATGGGGTCATTTGGGGGGGTTTTGTACTGCCCTGCCATTTTAGCACCTCAAGAAATGAGATAGGCAGTCGTAAACTAAAAGCTGCGTAAATTCCAGAAAACGTACCTTAGTTTGTAGATGTGACAACTTTTGCTCAAACCAATAAATATACAATTATTGACTTTTTTTTAACCAAAGACATGTGGCTGAATACATTTTGGCCTAAATGTATGACTAAAATTTAGTTTATTGGATTTTTCTAATAACAAAAAGTAGAAAATATCATTTTTTTTTTCAAAATTTGCGGTCTTTTTACGTTTATATCGCAAAAAATAAAAAATCGCAGAGGCAATCAAATACCATCAAAAGAAAGCTCTATTTGTGGGAAGAAAAGGACGCAAATTTTGTCTGGGTACAACATTGCATGACCGCGCAATTACCAGTTAAAGCAGCGCAGTGCCAAATTGTAAAAAGACCTCTGGTCATTGACCAGCAAAATGGTCCGGTCTGAAAGTGGTTAAAGGGTAAAAGTTTGTCGCCATTCCATGAGCGGGCGCAATTTTGAAGCGTGACATGTTGGGTATCAATTTACTCGGCGTAACATTATCTTTCACAATATAAAATAATAAATTGGGCTAACTTTACGGTTGTCTTATTTTTTTACTAAAATTATTTTCCCAAAAAAAATGCCCTTGTAAGTCCACTGTGCAAAGACGGTGTGACAGACAGTATTGGAACGACCACCATTTTATTCTCTAAGGTGTTAGAATAAAAAATATATAATGTTTAGGGGTTCTAAATAAAGGGAAGGAGATAGGCAGGCAATAAAAAACAGGCAGGGGAAGCTCCATTAGCATTGCTGGTTGTCATACCAACGGCCACCAGAAGGAATCATAGGACCGCAGAAGGCCTCAAAACCACGGCCTCAATTACCAGCCACCGGCGGAACGGCCCGACGCGATCATGCGGGGGGGGGGGGTCCACGGAGACAGGATACCCCCAGCTGTGCTGCCCCAGGTCGCTAAATCTAGACGCAAATGCGACCTGGCACCCGGGTTTTGTCGAGCCCCGTTTTAACATATATATTTGATATCATTTGTGCACCTAAAAAAATCCCAACAATCTCCTTTGTCCATATAAGCTCTTACAGTGGTGATCAGAATACCAAAAAACAATCACTGATGTTGTGCCGCCGGCTCTTTCAAGCGTCATTGGCTCGGGAACTAATGCAGGCACCATCAATAGGAAGAAAAGGTAACCAAAACTCAGACGGTACCCTGGTTCAGAATGGCTGCTCTAATAAATCTCAGGTGGTTTGTAGTCACCATAAAAAGTGTCAACATACTAGGCCAACAAGCCCATTGATAAGGGGATTTTGCTCCATCATGTTAAAGTCCAGAGCAATCAATAGCAGCCTTTGTGTGACCCTGTACTCTGAATGGGGGGAGGGGAGGAGGAAGGCAGGAAGCTACACACCTCCGCCAATAACCATCAGGACTGCAAATCTTGCATTGCTCAACAATCCAAGATGATGATTTGTCACCAACAATCACTCCCAGGGCAGAGCTGTATATTCCTGATCGATCACAGTTCTTCCCCAGGATAGGAAAAACATGCAGATCACACAACACTAGGATGACATGAGAACGATTGTTCAGGATGTGATCACTTACATAAACAAATACCGCAGCCAACCTATGCCTGAGGCCAACTCTGCTACAGACCAGACTAAATCTGACACGTGTGCAGAGCAGATGAACGCATCTGACTGCACACCATCTACATTCAGATTTGTGCCCCGGCTACTGCATGCATGATCAGTTTTGACATGCGGCTGTGTCCATGCAGCTTCTGCATTTGAATCTACATCTATTGGCGGCCTGCGCACAGCCCGAGGAGGACGCACACCCAGAAAAAGAGTGGCTCAGCATGCAGGACAGGTAACAGCACCCGTCTGAACCTCAAAAAAAAAATAAAAAGAAGGGAAAAGTCATATTGCAGTTTACTTGTTCATAGTTGTGGTGGCTGCATTTGTTTTAGTTAGAGCTGACTGATCACTTCCATGGGTGCAATAAGAGGACCCCCTCCTCCGGCCAAGCTCATCCTGTATGCCTGGCGCAACCATAGTGGGTACCAGTGGGAATAGCAGAGGCCGAGCTGCCAATGAACCCGGGAGCAACAAGCATTCTGTCACTTCCGATTTCAGTGTTGTCATTTCTTGGCAGCTGTGGTCAGGGGAAAAAAAAAAAGAAAAAAAGCTAGTTGACCTGGGCAACATGGTGGTCAGGTGGTCAGTACTTCTGCTGAGTGTGCCAGGCGCACCAATGATGACTGTGCCATACATATATGGCAAGGCTGAGCTTGTCAGAGGTACCACAGTCTCACTAGAGCCATCAATCCCTGTGAGCTCTATACTGTAAGGCTTTTAACCACTTCAATACCAGGCCCTTCCACCTCCTTCCTGCCCAGGCCAATTTTCAGCAATGGCACACTTTAACCACTTCAGCCCTGGAAGATTTGGCCTCTCAATGACCAAAGCACTTTTTGTGATTTGGCACGGCGTCACTAACTGACAATTGTGCAGTCATGCGACGCTGTACCCAACCAAGAGTGACCCTCATTTTTACCCACAAATAGAGCTTTCTTTTGGTGGTATATGATTATCTCTGCCTTTATTTTTTGCGCTATAAGAAAAAAAAAAAAAAAAGAAGGAGCAAAAATGTTGGAAACTTTTTGCTGTAATAAATATTCACATATTTTTTTTTTAAAAAGCTAATTTTTTTCCTCTGTTTACGCCGATATGTATTCTTCTACATATTTTTGGAAAGAGAAAAGAAAAAAAAAATCATCACAATAAGCGTATATTGATTGGTTTTCACAAAAGTTATAGAGTCTACAAAATAGCGGAGAGATTTATAACATTTTTTTTTTTACTAGTTATTAAGGCGATCTGCGATTTTTATTGTGACGGCAACATTATGGACACTTGACACATTTTTGGGACAATTGACAATTATACAGCAATGGTGCTATAAAAATACACAGATTACTGCATAAATGTCCCTGGCAGTAACAGTAACCAGAAGTGACGTGATTGGAGATCTTGATGAATTGGCTATTTTGACGGAACAGTGGAATATATGAGGAGGCACTAATATGCCGCACCGATTGGTGTCACCGATGGGCGCTGCACTGATGATCAGGTCTCCGATTACCTGTACAGGAGATAAATGCTGCTAATCGGCTCTCCTCTCCTCACACTACGTCAGTGTAAACGGCACTTCTGTATTTCCATGTGATTGGCCACAGCTGATCATATAGGTAAAGAGCCACGTCATCGGCTCTTTAATAAGATCAGGGCTGTGCCGTGTCTGCATACACACGAGAGCAACGACATCGGGGCGACTACATCCCAGAATGAGAGGGGCGCTTAAAGCGTCACCTGTGGACCATCCCATACACTGAAATCCGGCATTATATTACGTTTGTGTGCGAATATTAAACTGGTTGTAAACCCTTTACAACCACTTTAAAACTACAGATAAGCCTATAATTAGGCTTACCTGTAGCTGCCCTGGATATCTCCTAAACCTGCACGATTTAGGAGATATCCCTGCATTTGTATGTGCCGACGTCATGCGACACATGTGCACTTAAGCCAACTGAAGTACTGGCATGTACTTGCCGTTGCTTCAGTTGTACTGTGCCGTTCATCGCTGCTCCGGCCAATCACATTGCTGCTCCGGATGTAACTTCCGGGATAGAAGTCGCTGGCCCGGAGGGGGGAAGACGAGGATGGCTGCGGGAGCTTCGTTCTCAGGTAAGTAAATCATAATGAGCTAGTATGCTATGCATAGTAGCTCATTATAAAATTAAGTATGAAGTGATATCACGCAATGTAAGGAAAAAATAAAAATAAAAAATAATAAAATCACTAAAATATTATTGTGAACATTTTTCGGAACCCTCCCCCCTCCGGTGTCACATTTGACACCTTTCAGGGGGGAGGGGCGTGCAGATACCTGTCTAAGAGGTATTTGCACCCGCTTCTGGGCATTGACTCCCATGGGAGTCTACGCCTCTTCCTGTCCCGCCGCGCTGTCTCTGGGACCCGTGTGTGTCCCAGCAGACCATGCTCATTGTGCTGCACGACTCGCGCATGCGCAGTAGGGAACCGTGAAGTGAAGCTGCCCGATTCCCTCACCGAGAACGGCGCCGGCAACAGCCAAGAGATTGCTCGTCATCTGCTGCCGACATCGCTGGACCCCAGGAAAGCTAATTGTCCATTTATGAGGCAGTAGTATTGTAGTATTTGTAGCTGCTGGCTTTTAATTGAAAAAAAAAAATGGTAGGTGGACTCCCTCTTTAAAGAGGAAGTAAACCCTGATGAGTTTACTTCCTCTTTTTTTCCCTGCAAAGGTAAAGCATAATGGACTACTATGCATCGCATAGTAGCCCATTATGTGTCACTTACCTGACACAGGAGCCAGCGAAGTCGCGCTGTCCCCTGTAGTCCGCCGCATCCATCTTGCTGGTGGCGTCTCGCAGCTCCGCCGCTGTCATTCGGCGAAGCCGCGATGACGTCACTCCCGCGCATGCGCACGGGAGTCGACAAATGCGGCAGCTCCATTTTTGGAACTGCCGCGCTCAGTGCGCCTGCGCGCCGCTGTCTACGGCGCATACGCCGTAGACAGCGGTGCCCGTTTGCGGGCAAATATCTCCTAAACCATATAGGTTTAGGAGATATTGCTTGGACCTACAGGTAAGCCTTAATCTAGGCTTACCTGTAGGTCAAAGTGGTTTGTAAGGGTTTACAACCACTTTAAGATTTTGCAGCAACTATTTGAATATATCACTTCACATTATTTTGTAGATAGGCATGATTATTTATTACTCCTATTAGCGAAGGACACATACACACTAGATCATTATGCCTTTACCTTGCAGTCTGTTTCCCCCCCCAGGAGGGTTTACAACCAACCACTTTAAACCCAAACTCCGGGCACAACATACTTTCATCTAAATACAAGATCACCTGTGTGGGCATTGTATGCCTTTGCAAACCCAGATAGGACATTGTAAAAAGTAGAAGTGAGGTCATCACTGGGCCCTACGTAGCCTGTGCAGAGAGCAGAGCAGTAGGAGGGGCCTAGAAGGCCCCACCCACTTACAAGCTGCCTGCAGAAAACAGGAGGGGGCGGAGACCAGACCGGTCACCTGACCAAGGACAGAGAGCGGTCTTCATTACAGGGAGGAAGTTGAGGGAAGGATGTGGAGGGAATACACGGAATGTACGGCGCATTCCCTTCCCCCGGAGTTCTTTCATAAAGTGTTGTGCGACGGAAAATATTGGAACTGCCCCCATTGTACTCTCTGGGATCTCCGCCTCATATATCCGGATTGGGGAATTACCGAATCTTCAGGCTTAAGATGTAAAAATAAACAGAAGAGGTGTGGAGGGGTATTTGTGTCCTCCCCTCACTATACATGAATCCTCCTCCATGCTGGGACTTGTAGTCCTCCAGCACAGCCCTGGCAGATGAGGCGGTCATGACACCATAACCGGTCCAGGCCGCCCCTCTCCCTCCTCACCTTGTTAGTCTGTACAGCCCGCAGCCTCTTGAACACGGATTGAATGTCTGCTTTAGTCGGCTCGGCAGCCATGTTTCCTTTTCTCACTGTACGGCCCTTCCGCCTCTCCTCCAATCACAGCGCTCAGCACCTTCCCCAAAAAACCACACAGGCAACCGGCAAATCAAAGAGCTCGGAATAGTCTCCGCACCACTTGAGCCAATCACATCCCGTACACGGTCCAATGACGAGGCCAAACCTCCCGCCCACCAGAACACAAGCCACTCCCCCGTCGTCTCTAGTCTCTAATCTCCTGCATGATCTTACCACGTGACTACTCCCTCATACGTCCCTTCACTCCCCCAATTCGTTCCTGAAACCTCGTGACTCACTTCACTTATTCCCAAATACAGCATCATTACTTGGCCCCGCCCTTACCTACCGCAGTTCTTCCTCCCCCGCCCACACCAACAAAGGTACATCCCCCCCGCCCATCATCTTCACTATATCCCGCCCCCCCAAAGCCAGGAACAAGTCCATACTCCTGGCCAGAAAACCCTCCGCCCACAGACCATCCAAGTCACTATTCCCGCCCAGTATCATTGGGTGCCGCCCCCCACATTCCTTTCCAAGTTCTCTCCGCTCACAGTCCATTAATGCCCATTCAACGCAGGCTCCGCCTCCGGACACTCCCCCAACCCATCAGACTACCTCCCCCTCAGTCCCTTCTCTGGGAGACGTTTAATCAGATAGACGCAAACCGGGCGTAAGCCAGGCGCCGAGCGGGTGTAGTGTCACAGTTTGATGCCTATCACAGGATGGTGCGGAAGTGACGTTGTTGCGTACTGCGCATGCGCGATGCGCTCCAAACGCTCGCGCCGTGCGTTCCAACATAGTTTCGGCAATACAGTTCAGCGAAACCATCACATAATGTTACGGAAGTGATGTTACACACAACACAAACACGGGCCACGTTGTTGCGTACTGCGCATGCGCGATGCGTTCCAAACACTTGCGCCGTGCGTTCCAACATAGTTTCGGCAATACAGTTCAGCGAAACCATCACATAATGTTACGGAAGTGAAGTTACACACAACACAAACACTGGGCCGTTCGTTACAACACTAATACTTCCCTTGTTACCTAGTAGGTTTTGCATTGCTGGGACTTGTAGTGCCTATCCTGAGCTACATGCTTCAATGTTCAGTGTCCTCATCCCTATCCCCATGCTTCAATGTTCAGTGTCCATCCTTATCCCCGTGCTTCAATGTTCAGTGTCCTCATCCTTATCCCCGAGCTTCAATGTTCAGTGTCCATCCTTATCCCCGTGCTTCAATGTTCAGTGTCCTCATCCCTATCCGCGAGCTTCAATGTTCAGTGTCCTCATCCTTATCCCTGTGCTTCAATGTTCAGTGTCCTCATCCCTATCCCCATGCTTCAATGTTCAGTGTCCTCATCCCTATCCGCAAGCTTCAATGTTCAGTGTCCTCATCCTTATCCCTGTGCTTCAATGTTCAGTGTCCTCATCCCTATCCCCATGCTTCAATGTTCAGTGTCCTCATCCCTATCCGCGAGCTTCAATGTTCAGTGTCCTCATCCTTATCCCTGTGCTTCAATGTTCAGTGTCCTCATCCCTATCCCCATGCTTCAATGTTCAGTGTCCTCATCCCGATCCGCAAGCTTCAATGTTCAGTGTCCTCATCCTTATCCCTGTGCTTCAATGTTCAGTGTCCTCATCCCTATCCGCAAGCTTTAAATGTTCAGTGTCCTCATCCTTATCCCTGTGCTTCAATGTTCAGTGTCCTCATCCTTATCCCTGAGCTTCAATGTTCAGTGTCCTCATCCCTATCCCCCTGCTTCAATGTTCAGTGTCCTCATCCCTATCCGCGAGCTTCAATGTTCAGTGTCCTCATCCTTATCCCCCTGCTTCAATGTTCAGTGTCCTCATCCTTATCCCCCTGCTTCAATGTTCAGGGTCCTCATCCTTATCCCCGAGCTTCAATGTTCAGTGTCCTCATCCCTATCCCCCTGCTTCAATGTTCAGTGTCCTCATCCCTATCCGCGAGCTTCAATGTTCAGTGTCCTCATCCTTATCCCCCTGCTTCGATGAGGACACTGAACATCGAAGCATGGGGATAAGGATGAGGACACTGAACATTGAAGCTTGCGGATAGGGATGAGGACACTGAACATTGAAGCACAGGGATAAGGATGGACACTGAACATTGAAGCTCGGGGATAGGGATGAGGACACTGAACATTGAAGCAGGGGGATAGGGATGAGGACACTGAACATTGAAGCTCGGGGATAAGGATGAGGACACTGAACATTGAAGCAGGGGGATAGGGATGAGGACACTGAACATTGAAGCTCGGGGATAAGGATGAGGACACTGAACATTGAAGCTCGGGGATAGGGATGAGGACACTGAACATTGAAGCTCGGGGATAGGGATGAGGACACTGAACATTGAAGCATGGGGATAGGGATGAGGACACTGAACATTGAAGCTCGGGGATAAGGATGAGGACACTGAACATTGAAGCTTGCGGATAGGGATGAGGACACTGAACATTGAAGCACAGGGATAAGGATGGACACTGAACATTGAAGCTCGGGGATAGGGATGAGGACACTGAACATTGAAGCAGGGGGATAGGGATGAGGACACTGAACATTGAAGCTCGGGGATAAGGATGAGGACACTGAACATTGAAGCAGGGGGATAGGGATGAGGACACTGAACATTGAAGCTCGGGGATAAGGATGAGGACACTGAACATTGAAGCTCGGGGATAGGGATGAGGACACTGAACATTGAAGCTCGGGGATAGGGATGAGGACACTGAACATTGAAGCATGGGGATAGGGATGAGGACACTGAACATTGAAGCTCGGGGATAAGGATGAGGACACTGAACATTGAAGCTCGGGGATAGGGATGAGGACACTGAACATTGAAGCTCGGGGATAGGGATGAGGACACTGAACATTGAAGCATGGGGATAGGGATGAGGACACTGAACATTGAAGCTCGGGGATAAGGATGAGGACACTGAACATTGAAGCTTGCGGATAGGGATGAGGACACTGAACATTGAAGCACAGGGATAAGGATGGACACTGAACATTGAAGCTCGGGGATAGGGATGAGGACACTGAACATTGAAGCAGGGGGATAGGGATGAGGACACTGAACATTGAAGCTCGGGGATAAGGATGAGGACACTGAACATTGAAGCAGGGGGATAGGGATGAGGACACTGAACATTGAAGCTCGGGGATAAGGATGAGGACACTGAACATTGAAGCTCGGGGATAGGGATGAGGACACTGAACATTGAAGCTCGGGGATAGGGATGAGGACACTGAACATTGAAGCATGGGGATAGGGATGAGGACACTGAACATTGAAGCTCGGGGATAAGGATGAGGACACTGAACATTGAAGCAGGGGGATAGGGATGAGGACACTGAACATTGAAGCAGGGGGATAGGGATGAGGACACTGAACATTGAAGCTCGGGGATAAGGATGAGGACACTGAACATTGAAGCTCGGGGATAGGGATGAGGACACTGAACATTGAAGCTCGGGGATAGGGATGAGGACACTGAACATTGAAGCATGGGGATAGGGATGAGGACACTGAACATTGAAGCTCGGGGATAAGGATGAGGACACTGAACATTGAAGCTTGCGGATAGGGATGAGGACACTGAACATTGAAGCACAGGGATAAGGATGGACACTGAACATTGAAGCTCGGGGATAGGGATGAGGACACTGAACATTGAAGCAGGGGGATAGGGATGAGGACACTGAACATTGAAGCTCGGGGATAGGGATGAGGACACTGAACATTGAAGCTCGGGGATAAGGATGAGGACACTGAACATTTAAAGCTTGCGGATAGGGATGAGGACACTGAACATTGAAGCACAGGGATAAGGATGAGGACACTGAACATTGAAGCTTGCGGATCGGGATGAGGACACTGAACATTGAAGCATGGGGATAGGGATGAGGACACTGAACATTGAAGCACAGGGATAAGGATGAGGACACTGAACATTGAAGCTCGCGGATAGGGATGAGGACACTGAACATTGAAGCATGGGGATAGGGATGAGGACACTGAACATTGAAGCACAGGGATAAGGATGAGGACACTGAACATTGAAGCTCGCGGATAGGGATGAGGACACTGAACATTGAAGCACGGGGATAAGGATGGACACTGAACATTGAAGCTCGGGGATAAGGATGAGGACACTGAACATTGAAGCACGGGGATAAGGATGGACACTGAACATTGAAGCATGGGGATAGGGATGAGGACACTGAACATTGAAGCATGTAGCTCAGGATAGGCACTACAAGTCCCAGCAATGCAAAACCTACTAGGTAACAAGGGAAGTATTAGTGTTGTAACGAACGGCCCAGTGTTTGTGTTGTGTGTAACTTCACTTCCGTAACATTATGTGATGGTTTCGCTGAACTGTATTGCCGAAACTATGTTGGAACGCACGGCGCAAGTGTTTGGAACGCATCGCGCATGCGCAGTACGCAACAACGTGGCCCGTGTTTGTGTTGTGTGTAACATCACTTCCGTAACATTATGTGATGGTTTCGCTGAACTGTATTGCCGAAACTATGTTGGAACGCACGGCGCGAGCGTTTGGAGCGCATCGCGCATGCGCAGTACGCAACAACGTCACTTCCGCACCATCCTGTGATAGGCATCAAACTGTGACACTACACCATGTACGGGTGTAGTGTCATATTTTGCTCCCCATCATAGAATGCTCAGGAAGTGACGTTGCGGCCAGAAATTTAGCACTGCGCATGCGCGATGCGTTCCAAACACTTGTGCCATGCGTTCCAAATGATTTGCGACAATGCAGACCAGTGAAACGGCCAGATAATGTCAGAGAAGTGAGGGGAGGTAATCCCCTCCCTGAGCCACAGTTACCCACTCTCTCCGCCGCTCTCTGGTCTGTCTAAGGTTAATGTCACGATTACCTCCCCTCACTCCCGTGACATTATCTGACGGTTTCACTGAACTACATTGTCGGAAATCCTCTGGAACGCACGGTGCAAGCATTTGGAACGCATCGCGCATGCGCAGTGTAACATTTCTGGCCGCAACGTCACTTCCGGAGCATTCTATGATGGGGAGCAAAATATGACACTACACCGGCGCCAGTGTTCTGGCAGATAGTGTCCTGCCACCATATAGCGTCCGCCCCGTACTGCGCATGCGCAGTACGGAGCAGACGAAACTACGGAAAATCTCCGAAGCTGAACGGCGACTGCGCCGTGAGTGGCCATGGTAGCCCCACCATCCAAGCGGACATAGGGTTGTGAATATTAGAGGGCCCCTTGCAGGCGAGCTTTGCTCGCCACGCTTCGGGCTCGGCCTTGCTGCGCTCGGCTCTTTTATATTCCTACTCTATGTCCACTTGGATGGTGGGGATAGAACCTGGACTCACGTCGCAGGCGCCATTTATCCTCAGCAATTTTCTAAATCTGTGTTGCGGACACTATCCGATAGGGGACCTTATATGACAAGACACCGGTGTTGTAAAAATTCCTGTGACTCATGAAAAAACCAAACCCCGTCACTTCCGGTGCGGCTCCGTCACTGAAACAGCTGACGGCGGGCCTTTACCGCGCATGCGCCAATTCACTGATATTAACAGCGCATGCGCAGGATATTTTTTTAAGCGGTGGAAAAAAATTCTGAACTCGAGTGGGCGGAGACTTGCGGGTGGGCAGGCGGAGCTGAACAGATGGTTAGATCAGCAGCAGCCCCTCCCACCCCACAATATTTGTTTACTGGTCGAGAAAAATTATGGCTTCAAGCTGCTATTAACAGCGCATGCGCGGGATATTTGTTTAGCGGTCAACAAAAATTATGGACTCAAGCGGGCGGAGAGTTGGCGGGAGGGAGAGATAGAGCAGAGCTTGGAGAGGGGGGCGGGGCCCCATGCATCGCACTGACTACATGTACAGTACATTGTTCTGCCAATAAATACGCCTCACTGTGCCCAGAAAATGCCTCACTGCACCCACAAAATGCCTCACTGCGCCCAGAAAATGCCGCCTCACTGCGCCCAAAAAATGTCCCTCACTGTGCCCAGCAAACGCCACCTCACTATGCCCAGAAATCACCCCCTCACTGCACCCAGCAAACACCTCACTGTGCCCTGCAAACGCCGCCTCACTGTGCCCAGAAATCGCCACCTCACTGCGCCAAAAAAATGCCGCCTCATTGTGCCCAGCAAATGCCACCTCACTGCGCACCCAGAAATTGCCACCTCGCTGCGCCCAGTAAACGCCTCACTGTGCCCAGCAAACGTCACCTCACCATGCCCAGCAAACGCCTCACTGCTCCCAGCAAACGCCACCTCACTGTGCCCAGAAAATGGCTCACTGCACCCACAAAACGCCTCACTGTGCCCAGAAAATGCCTTACTGCGCCCAAAAAATGCCGCCTCACTATGCCCCGCAAACGCCACCTCACTGTGCCCAGAAAATGCCTCACTGTGCCCAGAAAATGCCTCACTGCACCCACAAAACGCCTCACTGTGCCCAGAAAATGCCTCACTGCGCCCAAAAAAAGCCGATTCACTGTGCCCCGCAAACCCCGCCTCACTGTGCCCAGAAATCGCCGCCTCACTGTGCTCAGAAATTGCCGCCTCACTGTGTCCAGAAATCGCCACCTCACTGTGTCCAGAAATCGCCACTTCACTGTGCCCAGCAAACGCCACCTCACTGCGCCCAGCAAACGCCTCACTGTGCTCCGCAAATGCCGCCTCACTGTGCCCAGAAATCGCTGCCTCACTGTGCCCAGAAATCACCACCTCACTGTACCCAAAAATGCCGCCTCACTGTGCCCAGCAAACGCCACCTCACTGCGCTCAGAAATCGCCACCTCACTGCGCCCAGCAAATGCCTCACTGTGCCCCGCAATCGCCGTCTCACTGTGCCCAGAAATCGCTGCCTCACTGTGCCCAGAAATCGCCACCTCACTGCGCCCAAAAAATTCCGCCTCACTGTGCCCAGCAAACGCCACCTTACCGTGCCCAGCAAACACCTCACTGCGCCCAGCAAACGCCACCTCACCATGCCCAGCAAACGCCTCACTGCACCCATTAAACGCCTCACTGCGCCCAGCAAACACCACATCACCGTGCCCAGCAAACGCCTCAATGTGCCCAGCAAACACCTCACTGCGCCCTGCAAACGCCACCTCACCGTGCCCAGAAAAGCCAAACGCCACCTAACTGTGCCCCAGCAAACGCCTCAATGCGTCCAAAAAATGCCGCCTCACTACGCCCAAAAAATGCCGCCTCACTGCGCCCAAACGCCTCACTGCGCCCAGCAAACGCCTCACTGTGCCCAAAAAATGACGCCTCACTGTGCCCAGCAAACGCCTCACTGTGCCCAAAAAATGCCCCTCACCATGCCCAGAAAACGCCTCACTGTGCCCAGCAAACGCCTCACTGTGTCCAAAAAATGCCGCCTCACAGTGCCCAGCAAAGCCTCACTGTGCCCAGCAAACGCTGACTCACTGTGCCCATCAAACGCAACCACTGTGCCCATAAATTGCCGCCACTGTGCCATCAAACACAGCCACTGTACCCATCAATTGCTGCCAGATTGTCAAGCCATAGCTGTGCTCCCTGGGGTTATGCTGATCATCCATCTGTGCTGCTGGAGGGAGCCCAGACGGGCATAAATGAGGGACCTGCATGTCATGGTAAGTGAGACCATCCCATATCCCACTCCATCTTTCCCGAGAACAGGGACCCCCTTCCAACCCCCCCGGAGAGGGACCCCGTTCCCCCCCTCTGAGGACAGGGACCCCCTCCCCCCAAGACAGAGACCCCCTTCTCCCCCATGAGGACAGGGAAACCTTCACCCCTGGGGACAGGGACCCCCTTCTCTCTTGGGGACAGGGACCCCCTTCTCTCCTCGGGACAGGGACCCCTTCTCTCGTGGGGACAGGAACCCCCTTCTCCCCTGAGGACAGGGACCCCCTTCTCTCTTGGGGACAGGGACCCCCTTCTCTCTTGGGGACAAGAACCCCCTTCTCTCTTGGGGATAGGGATCCCCTTTTCTCCTGGGGACAGGAACTCCATCTCCCCTGGGAACGGGGACTTCATCTCACCTAGGGACCCCATCTGCCCTGGAGATCAGGACCCCACCTCCCCTAAGAACAGGAACCTGATCACCCTGTGTGCGCCAACCTCACTGCCCTGCCTGCCATGTGTCCTGTGTGAGGGCCCTCCTGTGACAGCTCTTATAAGGACTTCATGCCACTGTGTGATCCCCCTACATGGCTGATCCCTCTATGTGCACCCTTACACAGGGAACCCCTCTGTTTGCTCCCCCTACATGTCTGCATACTCTGACCACCACCTGTACCATTTCCACATCCTCTGACTGCCTCCTGTATCCTGTGCACATGTTCCAACCAGGGCCGGACTGGCCTACCGGGAGATTTCCCGGTAGGCCGCCTGCCCTGGGGCCGTTTTGCGGCTGCACTGCTACTCTCTCCTTCTCATGTGTATCACAGACAGGCATGTACTGGCCATTGGGACTACAGGGAGTTTCCCGGTGGGCCGATGGCTCAGTGGGCCACTCTGATGTAAGGGGGCTGGTGATGGGACACTCTGATGCAAGGGGGCTGGTGATGGGACACTCTGATGTAAGGGGGCTGCTAATGAGACACTCTGATGTAAGGGGACTGCTAATGAGACACTTTGATGTAAGGGGGCGCTGATGGGACACTCTGATGTAAGGGGGCGCTGATGGGACACTCTGATGTAAGGGGGCACTGATGGGACACTCTGATGTAAGGGGGCGCTGATGGCACACTCTGATGTAAGGGTGCTGATGGGACACTCTGATGTAAGGGCGCTGATGGGACACTCTGATGTAAGGGCGCTGATGGCACACTCTGATGTAAGGGCGCTGATGGGAAACTCTGATGTAAGGGCGCTGATGGGAAACTCTGATGTAAGGGGTGCTGATGGGACACTCTGCTGTAAGGGGGCTGCTCAGGGGACACTCTGATGTAAGGGGGTGCCGATGAGACACTCTGATGTAAGGGGGCGCTGATGAGACACTCTGATGTAAGGGGGTGCTGTTGAGACACTCTGATGTAAGGGGCTGCTGATGGGACACTCAAAATGTAAGTGGGCCGGTCTGGATGAAGTCCAGGGCCAAATTTCTTTCCCAGTCCAGCCCTGATCACAGAGCTAGCTGGCA